>NW_026115145.1:0-76422 GCF_025201925.1 Gopherus flavomarginatus
GGGCCAAACCCGGGGGCCCCACACCAACTCCAGGGGCCCAAACCCTGGGGCCCGGAACCATAGCTCCAGGGGCCCAACCATGGGGGCCCCAACACCAGCTCCAGGGCCCAAACCTCGGGGGCACCCAAACCCAACTCCGGGGCCAACCCTTGGGGCCCGAACCATAGCTCCAGGGGCCCCAAACCCCTGGGGGCCCAAACACCACTCCAGGGGCCCAACCCTGGGGGCCCCAACACCAACTCCAGGGGCCCAAACCTGGGGGCCCCAACACCAGCTCCAGGGGCCAAACCCTGGGGGCCCCAACACCAACTCCAGGGGCCCAACCCCTGGGGGCCCGAACCATAGCTCCAGGGGCCCAACCCCTGGGGGCCCCAACACCAGCTCCAGGGGCACAAACCCTGGGGACCCCAACAACAACTCCAGGGGCCCAACACCTGGGGTCCCCAACACCAACTCCAGGGGCCCAACCCCTGGGGGCCCCAACATCAGCTCCAGGGCCCAAACCCTGGGGGCCCCAACCATAGCTCCGGGGCCCAACCCTGGGGCCCGAACCACAACTCCAGGGCCCAAACCCTGGGGGCCCCAACACAGCTCAAGGGGCCCAAACCTCTGGGGGCCGAACCATAGCTCCAAGGCCCAACCCCTGGGGCCCCAACACCAGCTCCAGGGGCCCAACCCTGGGGACCGAAACCATAGCTCCAGGGGCCCAAACCCTGGGGGCCCCAACACCAACTCCAGGGGCCCAACCCCTGGGGGCCCGAACACCATAGCTCCAGGGCCCAACCCCTGGGGGCCCAAACACCAGCTCCAGGGGCCCAAACCCTGGGGGCCCCAACACCAAACTCCAGGGGACCAACCCCTGGGGCCCAACACCAACTCCAGGGCCCAACCCCTGGGTGCCTCCACACCAAGCTCCAGGGGCCCAAACCCTGGGGGGCCCAACACCCAGCTCCAGGGGCCCAACCCCTGGGGGCCCAACACCCAGCTCCAGGGGCCCAACCTGGGGTCCTGAACCATAGCTCCAGGGGGCCCAAACCCCTGGGGGCCCCAACACCAAGCTCAGGGGCCAATAACCCCTGGGGCGCCCCAACACCTAGTCCTCCATTGGGACCCAAACCCTAGGAAGGGCCCCGAACACCACTTGCTCAGGGAACCCAACCGTCCGAGGGGCCCCAACAACCAAGCGTCTAGGGGTCCAAACCCTGGGGGACCCAGACACCAGACCTCAGGGGGTACCAACCTCTGGAGGCCCGCAACCATCAGCTCCAGGGCCCAAACGCCTGGGGGACCCCAACACCAGCTGCCAGGGGCCCAAAGCCTGGGGGACCCGAACAACCATAGCTCCAGGGGCAAAACCCCTGCGCGCCCGAACCAGTAGCTCCAGGGGCCCAACCCCTGGGGGCCCCGAACCATCAGCTTCAGGGGCCCAACCTCTGGGGGGCCCGAACACCATAGCTCCAGCGTGCCCAACCCCTAGGGGGTCCGAACACAGCAGCTTCCAGGGGCCCAACCCTGGGGGCCCCAACACAGCTCCAGGGCCCAACCCTGGGGGCCCCAACACCACCTCCAGGGGCCCAAACCCTGGGGGCCCCAACACCAGCTCCAGGGGCCCAAACCCTGGGGGCCCGAACCATACTCCAGGGGCCCAACCCCTGGGGGCCCCAACACCAAGCTCCAGGGGCCCAAACCCTGGGGGCCCCAACAACCAGCTCCAGGGGCCCAAACCCTGGGGGCCCGAACCATAGCTCCAGGGGCCCAACCCCTGGGGGCCCCAACACCAGCTCCAGGGGCCCAAACCCTGGGGGCCGCAACACCAGCTCCAGGGGCCCAACCCCTGGGGGCCCCAACACCAGCTCCAGGGGCCCAAACCCCTGGGGGCCCAACACCAGCTCCAGGGGCCCAACCCCTGGGGGCCCCAACAAAAGCTCCAGGGGCCCAACCCCTGGGGGCCCCAACACCAACTCCAGGGGCCCAACCCCTGGGGGCCCCAACAAAAGCTCCAGGGGCCCAACCCCTGGGGGCCCCAACACCAGCTCCAGGGGCCCAACCCCTGGGGGCCCCAACCATAGCTCCAGGGGCCCAACCCCTGGGGGCCCCATACACCAGCTCCAGGGGCCCAACCCCCTGGGGCCCGAACCATAGCTCCTAGGGGCCCAACCCCTTGGGGAGCCCACACACAGCTCCAGGGGCCCAACCCCTGGGGCCCCAACCATAGCTCCAGGGGCCCAACCCCTGGGGGCCCGAACCCCAGCTCCAGGGGGCCAACCCCTGGGGGCCCGAACCATAGCTCCAGGGGCCCAACCCCTGGGGGCCACAACACCAGCTCCAGGTGTCCAACCCCTGGGGCCCGAACCATAGCTCCAGGGGCCCAACCCCTGGGGCCCCAACACCTAGCTCCAAGGGCCCACCCCTGGGGGCCCCAACACCAGCTCCAGGGGCCCAACCCCTGGGGGCCCCGAACCTAGCGTCCGGGTCCCAACCACTGGGGGCCCCAACACCAGCTCCAGGGGCCGCAACCCCTGGGGGCCCGAACCATAGCTCCAGGGGCCCACGCCCTGGGGCCCCAACACAGCTCCAGGGGCCCAACCCCTGGGGGCCCGAACCATAGCTCCAGGGGCCCAACCCTGGGGGGCCCCAACACCAGCTCCAGGGGGCCCAACCCCTGGGGACCGAACCATAGCTCCAGGGGCCCAAACCCTGGGGGCCCCAACACCAGCTCCAGGGGCCCAACCCCTGGGGGCCCCAACACCAGCTCCAGGGGCCCAAACCCTGGGGGACCCAACACCAGCTCCAGGGGCCCAACCCCTGGGGGCCCGAACCATAGCTCCAGGGGCCCAACCCCTGGGGGCCCCAACACCAAGCTCCAGGGGCCAACCCTGGGGGCCCCAACACCAGCTCCAGGGGCCCAACCCCTGGGGGCCCGAACCCATAGCTCCAGGGGCCCAACCCCTGGGGGCCCCAACACCAGCTCCTAGGGCCCAACCCCTGGGGGACCCAACACCAGCTCCAGGGGCCCAACCCCTGGGGGCCCGAACCATAGCTCCAGGGGCCCAACCCCTGGGGGCCCCAACACCAGCTCCAGGGGCCCAACCCCTGGGGGCCCCAACACCAGCTCCAGGGGCCCAACCCTTGGGGCCCGAACCATAGCTCCAGGGGCCCAACCCCTGGGAGGCCCCAACACAGACTCCAGGGGCCCAACCCCTGGGGGCCCGAACACATAGCTCCAGGGGCCCAACCCCTGGGGGCCCGAACACCAGCTCCAGGGGCCCAACCCCTGGGGGCCCCAACACCAGCTCCAGGGGCCCAACCCCTGGGGGCCCGAACCATAGCTCCAGGGGCCCAACCCCTGGTATCCCCAACACCAGCTCCAGGGGCCCAACCCCTGGTGGCCCCAACACCAGCTCCAGGGGCCGCACCCCTGGGGGCCCGAGCCATAGCTCCAGGGGCCCAACCCCTGGGGGCCCGAACCATAGCTCCAGGGGCCCAAACCCTGGGGGCCTGAACCATAGCTCCAGGGGTCCCAAACCCCTGGGGCCCCAACACCAGCTCCAGGGGCCCAACCCCTGGGGGCCCCAAGACCATCTCCAGGTGCCCAACCCCTGGGGGCCCGAACCATAGCTCCAGGGGCCCAACCCCTGGGGGCCCCAACACCAGCTCCACGGGGCCAAACCCTGGGGGCCCCAACACCAACTCCAGGGCCCCAACCCCGGGGGCCCGAACCATAGCTCCAGGGGCCCAACCTCTGGGGGCCCCAACACCAGCTCCAGGGGCCCAAACCCTGGGGGCCCAACACCAAACTCCAGGGGCCCAAACCCTGGGGCCCCAAACACCAGCTCCAGGGGCAAACCCTGGGGGCCCCAACACCAACTCCAGGGGCCCAACCCCTGGGGGCCCGAACCATAGCTCCAGGGGCCCAACCCCTGGGGGCCCCAACACCAGCTCCAGGGGCCCAAACCCTGGGGGCCCCAACACCAGCTCCGGGCCCAAACCCTGGGGGCCCAACACCAACTCCAGGGGCCCAACCCCTGGGGGCCCCAACACCAGCTCCAGGGGCCCAACCCCTGGGGCCCGAACACTAGCTCCAGGGCCCAAACCCATGGGGGCCCGAACCATAGCTCCAGGGGCCCAACCCCTGGGGGCCCCAACACCAGCTCCAGGGTCCCAACCCCTGGGGGCCCCGAACCATAGCTCCAGGGGCCCAACCCCTGGGGGCCCCAACACCAGCTCCAGGGGCCCAAAACCCTGGGGGCCCCACGAACCATAGCTCCAGGGGCCCAACCCCTGGGGGCCCCGAACCATAGCTCCAGGGGCCCAACACCTGGGGGCCCCAACACCAAGCTCCACGGGGCCCAACCCCTGGGGGCCCCGAACCATAGCTCCAGGGGCCCAACCCCTGGGGGCATCGAACCATAGCTTCCAGGGGCCCAACCCCTGGGGGCCCCAACACCAGCTCCAGGGGCCCAAACCCTGGGGGCCCCAACACCAAGCTCCAGGGGCCCAACCCCTGGGGCCCGAACCATAGCTCCAGGGGCCCAACCCCTGGGGGCCCCAACAACCAGCTCCAGGGGCCCAAACCCTTGGGGGCCCCGAACCCATAGCTCCAGGGGCCCAACCCCTGGGGGCCCGAACCAGCTCCAGAGGGCCCAAACCCTGGGGCCCGAAACACCAGCTCCAGGGGCCCAACCCTGGGGGCCCCAAACACCAGCTCCAGGGGCCCAACCCCTGGGGGCCCAACACACAGCTCCAGGGGCCCAACCCCTGGGGGCCCCAACACCAGCTCCAGGGGCCCAAACCCTGGGGGCCCAAACACCAACTCCAGGGGCCCAAACCCTGGGGCCCCGACCCATAGCTCCAGGGGCCCAACCCCTAGGGGCCCCAACACAAGCTCCAGGGGCCCAAACCCTGGGGGCCCCAACACCAACTCCAGGGGCCCAAACCCTGGGGGCCCCAACACCAGCTCCAGGGGCCCAAACCCTGGGGGGCCCCAACACCAACTCCAGGGGCCCAAACCCTGGGGGCCCCAACACCAGCTCCAGGGGCCCAACCCCTGGGGGCCCCAACACCAGCTCCAGGGGCCCAACCCCTGGGTCCCCCAACACCAGCTCCGGGGCCCAAACTCTGAGGGTCCCAACACCAGCTCCAGGGGCCCAACCCCTGGGGGCCCCAACACCAGCTCCAGTGGCCCAAACCCTGGGGGCCCGAACCATAGCTCCAGGGGCCCAACCCCTGGGGGCCCAACACCAACTCCAGGGGCCCAACCCCTGGGGGCCCGAACACCAGCTCCAGG
This sequence comes from Gopherus flavomarginatus, assembly GCF_025201925.1. Classification (NCBI taxonomy): domain Eukaryota; kingdom Metazoa; phylum Chordata; order Testudines; family Testudinidae; genus Gopherus; species Gopherus flavomarginatus. Next base: position 5,288 of record NW_026115145.1, read on the forward strand.
GGCCCAACCCTGGGGGCCCCAAACCATAGCTCCAGGGGCCCAACCCCTGGGGGCCCCAACACCAGCTCCAGGGGCCCAAACCCTGGGGGCCCCACCATAGCTCCAGGGGCCCAACCCTGGGGCCCCAACACCAACTCCAGGGGCCCAAACCCCTGGGGGCCCGAACCATAGCTCCAGGGGCCCAACCCCTGGGGGCCCCAACACCAGCTCCAGGGGCCCAAACCCTGGGGGCCCCAACACCAGCTCCAGGGGCCCAACCCCTGGGGGCCCCACACCAGCTCAGGGGCCCAACCCTGGGGGCCCAACACCAGCTCCAGGGGCCCAAACCCTGGGGGCCCCAACACCAGCTCCAGGGGCCCAACCCTGGGGGCCCCAACACCAGCTCCAGGGGCCCAACCCCTGGGGGCCCGAACCATAGCTCCAGGGGCCCAACCCCTGGGGGCCCCAACACCAGCTCCAGGGGCCCAACCCCTGGGGGCCCAAACCCATCCAGGGGCCCAAACCCTGGGGGCCCGAACCATAGCTCCAGGGGCCCAACGCCTGGGGGCCCCAACACAGCTCCAGGGGCCCAAACCCTGGGGCCCCAACCATAGCTCCAGGGGCCCAAACCCTGGGGGCCCCAACACCAGCTCCAGGGGCCCAAACCCTGGGGGCCCCAACACCAGCTCCAGGGGCCCAACCCTGGGGGCCCCAACACAAGCTCCAGGGGCCCAACCCCTGGGGGCCCGAACCATAGCTCCAGGGGCCCAACCCCTGGGGGCCCCAACACCAGCTCCAGGGCCCAAACCTGGGGGCCCGAACCATAGCTCCAGGGGCCCAAACCCCTGGGGCCCCCAAAACCATAGCTCCAGGGGCCCAACCCCGGGGGCCCCAACACAAACTCCAGGGGCCCAAACCCCTGGGGGCCCAAACACCAGCTCCAGGGGCCCAACCTGGGGCCCCGAACCATAGCTCCAGGGGCCCAAACCCTGGGGGCCCAACACCAGCTCCAGGGGCCCAAACCCTGGGGGCCCCAACACCAGCTCCAGGGGCCCAACCCCTGGGGGCCCCAACACCAGCTCCAGGGGCCCAACCCCTGGGGGCCCCAACACCAACTCCAGGGGCCCAACCCCTGGGGGCCCCAAAACCAGCTCCAGGGGCCCAACCCCTGGGGGCCCCAACACCAGCTCCAGGGGCCAAACCCTGGGGGCCCCAACACCAACTCCAGGGGCCCAACCCCTGGGGGCCCGAACATAGCTCCAGGGGCCCAAACCCTGGGGCCCCAACACCAAATCCAGGGGCCCAAACCCTGGGGGCCCAACACCAACTCCAGGGGCCCAAACCCTGGGGGCCCCAACACCAGCTCCAGGGTCCCAAACCCTGGGGGCCCCAACACCAACTCCAGGGGCCAACCCCTGGGGGCCCCAACCACCAGCTCCAGGGGCCCAAACCCCTGGGGCCCCAACACCAGCTCCAGGGGCCCAAACCCTGGGGGCCCCAACACCAGCTCCAGGGGCCCAAACCCTGGGGGCCCAACACCACCTCCAGGGCCCAACCCCTGGGGGCCCCAACACCAGCTCCAGGGGCCAAACCCTGGGGGCCCCGAACCATAGCTCCAGGGGCCCAACCCCTGGGGGCCCCAACACCAGCTCCAGGGGCCCAAACCCTGGGGGCCCCAACACCAGCTCCAGGGCCCAAACCCCTGGGGGCCCGAAACCAAGCTCCAGGGGCCCAACCCCGGGGGCCCCAACACCAGCTCCAGGGGCCCAAACCCTGGGGCCCGAACATAGCTCCAGGGGCCCAACCCCTGGGGGCCCACAATAGCTCCAGGGGCCCAACCCTGGGGGCCCAAAACCAGCTCCAGGGGCCCAACCCTGGGGGCGCCAACACCAGCTCCAGGGGCCAACCCCTGGGGGCCCGAACCCGAGCTCCAGGGGCCCAACCCCTGGGGGCCCCAGCACCATCTCCAGGGGCCCCAAACCTGGGGGCCCGAACCATAGCTCCAGGGCCCAACCCCTGGGGCCCCAACACATGCTCCAGGGGCCCAACCCCTGGGGCCCCAAAACCAGCTCCAGGGGCTCAACCCTGGGGGCCCGAACCATAGCTCCAGGGGGCCCAACCCCTGGGGGCCCCAACACAAGCTCCAGGGGCCCAAACCTGGGGGCCTGAACCATAGCTCCAGGGGCCCAACCCCTGGGGGCCCCAACACCAGCTCCAGGGGCCCAACCCCTGGTTGCCCCAACACCAGCTCCAAGGGCCCAACCCCTGGGGGACCCAGCACCAGCTCCAGGGGCCCAAACCCTGGGGGCCCCAACACCAGCTCCAGGGGCCCAACCCCTGGGGGCCCCGAACCATAGCTCCAGGGGCCAACCCCTGGGGGCCCCAACACCAGCTCCAGGGGCCCAACCCATGGGGCCCCAACACCAGCTCCAGGGCCCAAACCCTGGGGGCCCGCAACACCAAGCTCCAGGGGCCCAAACCCCTGGGGAGCCCCAACACCGAGCTCCAGGGGCCCAACCCCTGGGGGCCCGAACCATAGCTCCAGGGGCCCAACCCCTTGGGGGACCCAACACCAGCTGCAGGGGCCCAAACCCTGGGGAGCCCCGAACCATAGCTCCAGGGCCCAACCCCTGGGGGCCCCAACCACAGCTCCAGTGGCCCAACCCCTGGGGGCCCCAACACCAGCTCCAGGGGCCCAAACCCTGGGGGCCCTGAACACCAACTCCAGGGGCCCAAACCCTGGGGCCCCAACACCAGCTCAGGGGCCCAAACCCTGGGGGCCCCGAACACCAGCTCCAGGGCCCACCCCTGGGGACCCCAACACCAGCTCCAGGGGCCCCAACCCCTGGGGGCCCCAAACCATAGCTCCAGGGGCCCAACCCCTGGGGCCCCAACACCAGCTCCAGGGGCCCAACCCCTGGGGGCCCCAACACCAACTCCAGGGGCCCAACCCCTGGGGGCCCCGAACCATAGCTCCAGGGGCCCAACCCCTGGGGCCCCAACACCAGCTCCAGGGGCCCAAACCCTGGGGGCCCGAACCATAGCTCCAGGGGCCCAACCCCTGGGGGCCCCAACACCAGCTCCAGGGGCCCAAACCTGGGGGCCCCAACACCAACTCCAGGGGCCCAAACCCTGGGGCCCGAACCATAGCTCCAGGGGCCCAACCCCTGGGGGCCCCAACACCAGCTCCAAGGGCCCAAACCTGGGGGCCCCAACACCAACTCCAGGGGCCCAACCCCTGGGGGCCCGAACCATAGCTCCAGGGGCCAACCCCTGGGGGCCCCAACACAAGCTCCAGGGGCCCAAACCCTGGGGGCCCCCAACACCAGCTCCAGGGGCCCAACCCCTGGGGGCCCAACACCAGCTCCAGGGGCCCAAACCCTGGGGGCCCCAACACCAACTCCAGGGGCCCAACCCCTGGGGGCCCCAAAACCATAGCTCCAGGGGCCCAACCCTGGGGGCCCAACACCAGCTCCAGGGGCCCAAACCCTGGGGGCCCAACACCAGCTCCAGGGGCCCAACCCTGGGGGCCCCAACACCAGCTCCAGGGGCCCAACCCCTGGGGGCCCCAACACCAGCTCCAGGGGCCCAAACCCTGGGGCCCCAACCACCAGCTCCAGGGGCCCAACCCCTGGGGGCCCCAACACCAATCCAGGGGCCCAAACCCTGGGGGCCCCAACACCAGCTCCAGGGGCCCAACCCTGGGGGCCCCAACCATAGCTCCAGGGGCCCAACCCCTGGGGCCCCAAACACCAGCTCCAGGGGCCCAAACCCTGGGGCCCCGAACCATAGCTCCAGGGGCCCAAACCCTGGGGGCCCCAACACCAGCTCCAGGGGCCAAACCCCTGGGGGCCCGAACCATAGCTCCAGGGGCCCAACCCCTGGGGGCCCCACACCAGCTCCAGGGCCCAAACCCTGGGGGCCCCAACACCAGCTCCAGGGGCCCAACCCCTGGGGGCCCCAACACCAGCTCCAGGGTCCCAAACCCCTGGGGGCCCCAACACCAGCTCCAGGGGCCAAACCCTGGGGGCCCCAACACCAACTCCAGGGGCCCAACCCTGGGGCCCCAACACCAGCTCCAGGGGCCCAACCCCTGGGGGGCCCGAACATAGCTCCAGGGGCCCAACCCCTGGGGGCCCCAACACCAACTCCAGGGGCCCAACCCCTGGGGGCCCCAACACCATCCAGGGGCCCAACCCTGGGGCCCGAACCATAGCTCCAGGGGCCCAACCCCTGGGGGCCCCAACCATAGCTCCAGGGGCCCAAACCCTGGGGGCCCGAACATAGCTCCAGGGGCCCAACCCTGGGGGCCCCAACACCAGCTCCAGGGGCCCAACCCTGGGGGCCCCAACACCAACTCCAGGGGCCCAACCCCTGGGGGCCCGAACCATAGCTCCAGGGGCCCAACCCCTGGGGCCCCAACACCAGCTCCAGGGCCCAAACCCTGGGGGCCCCAACACCAACTCCAGGGGCCCAAACCCTGGGGGCCCCAACACCAGCTCCAGGGGCCCAAACCCTGGGGGCCCCAACACCAACTCCAGGGGCCCAACCCCTGGGGGGCCCGAACCATAGCTCCAGGGGCCCAACCTGGGGGCCCCAACACCAGCTCCAGGGGCCCAAACCCTGGGGGCCCCAACACCAGCTCCAGGGGCCCAAACCCTGGGGGCCCCAACACCAACTCCAGGGGCCCAACCCCTGGGGCCCCAACACCAGCTCCAGGGGCCCAACCCCTGGGGGCCCGAACCATAGCTCCAGGGGCCCAACCCCTGGGGGCCCAACAACCAGCTCCAGGGGCCCAACCCCTGGGGGCCCCAACACCAGCTCAGGGGCCCAAACCCTGGGGGCCCGAACCATAGCTCCAGGGGCCCAACCCCTGGGGGCCCCAACACCAGCTCCAGGGGCCCAAACCCGGGGCCCGAACAATAGCTCCAGGGGCCCAACCCCTGGGGGCCCCAACATCAGCTCCAGGGGCCCAACCCCTGGGGCCCCAACACCAGCTCCAGGGGCCCAAACCCTGGGGCCCCAACACCAGCTCCAGGGGCCCAACCCCTGGGGGCCCGAACCATAGCTCCAGGGGCCCAACCCCTGGGGGCCCCAACACCAGCTCCAGGGGCCCAAACCCTGGGGGCCCCAACACCAACTCCAGGGGCCCAACCCCTGGGGGCCCGAACCATAGCTCCAGGGGCCCAACCCCTGGGGCCCCAACACCAGCTCCAGGGGCCCAAACCCTGGTGGCCCGAACCATAGCTCCAGGGGCCCAACCCCTGGGGCCCGAACACATAGCTCCAGGGGCCCAACCCCTGGGGGCCCAACACAAGCTCCAGGGGCCAAACCCTGGGGCCCCAACACCAACTCCAGGGGCCCAACCCCTGGGGGCCCGAACACCAGCTCCAGGGGCCCAACCCCTGGGGGCCCGAACCATAGCTCCAGGGGCCCAACCCCTGGGGCCCCAACCACAGCTCCAGGGGCCCCAACCCTGGGGCCCCAACCATAGCTCCAGGGGCCCAACCCTGGGGGCCCAAACATAGCTCCAGGGCCCAACCCTGGGGGCCCAACACCACCTCCAGGGGCCCAACCCTGGGGGCCCCAACACCAGCTCCAGGGGCCCAAACCCTGGGGGCCCCAACACCAGCTCCAGGGGCCCAACCCCTGGGGGCCCCAACACCAGCTCCAGGGGCCCAACCCCTGGGGGCCCGAAACATAGCTCCAGGGGCCCAACCCCTGGGGGCCCCAACACCAACTCCAGGGGCCCAACCCTGGGGGCCCGAACACCGCTCCAGGGGCCCAACCCCTGGGGCCCCAACACCAGCTCCAGGGGCCCAACCCTGGGGCCCGAACCATAGCTCCAGGGGCCCAAACCCTGGGGGCCCCAACACCAGCTCCAGGTGCCCAACCCTGGGGCCCCAACACCAGCTCCAGGGGCCCAACCCCTGGGGGCCCGAACCATAGCTCCAGGGGCCCAACCCCTGGGGGGCCCGAACCATAGCTCCAGGGGCCCAACCCCTGGGGGCCCCAACACAAGCTCCAGGGTCCCAAACCCTGGGGGCCCCAACATCCAGCTCCAGGGGCCCAACCCCTGGGGGCCCGAACCATAGCTCCAGGAGCCCAACCCCTGGGGGCCCCAACACCAGCTCCAGGGGCCCAACCCTGGGGGTCCCGAACCATAGCTCCAGGGCCCAACCCCTGGGGGGCCCCAACAACCAGCTCCAGGGGCCCAACCCCTGGGGGCCCCCAACCAGCTCCAGGGCCCAACCCTGGAGGGCCCGAACCATAGCTCCAGGGGCCCAACCCCTGGGGCCCCAACACTCAGCTCCTAGGGGCCCAAACCCTGGGGGCCCCGACACCAGCTCCAGGGGCCCAACCCTGGGGGCCCGAACCATAGCTCCAGGGGCCCAACCCCTGGGGGCCCAACACCAGCTCCAGGGGCCCAAACCCTGGGGGCCCCAACACCAACTCCAGGGGCCCAACCCCTGGGGGCCCAACACCAGCTCCAGGGGCCCAAACCCTGGGGGCCCAACACCAACTCCAGGGGCCCAACCCCTGGGGGCCCGAACCATAGCTCCAGGGGCCCAACCCCTGGGGGCCCGAACCATAGCTCCAGGGGCCCAAACCTGGGGGCCCCAACACCAGCTCCAGGGGCCCAACCCCTGGGGGCCCCAACACCAGCTCCAGGGGCCCAACCCCTGGGGGCCCCAACACCAGCTCCAGGGGCCCAACCCCTGGGGGCCCCAACCATAGCTCCAGGGGCCCAACCCTGGGGGCCCAACAACAAAACTCCAGGGGCCCAACCCCAAACCCTGGGGGCCCCAACACCAGCTCCAGGGGCCCAACCCCTGGGGGCCCGAACCATAGCTCCAGGGGCCCAACCCCTGGGGGCCCCAACACCAGCTCCAGGGGCCCAAACCTGGGGACCCGACCCATAGCTCCAGGGGCCCAAACCCTGGGGGCCCCAACACCTACTCCAGGGGCCCAACCCCTGGGGGCCCGAACCATAGCTCCAGGGCCCAACCCCTGGGGGCCCCAACACCAGCTCCAGGGGCCCAAACCCGGGGGCCCCAACACCAACTCCAGGGGCCCAACCCCTGGGGGCCCAAACACCAGCTCCAGGGGCCCACCCCTGGGGGCCCAACACAGCTCCAGGGGCCCAAACCCTGGGGGCCCCAACACCAGCTCCAGGGGCCTAATCCCTGGGGCCCCAACACCAGCTCCAGGGGCCCAACCCTGGGGGCCCGAACATAGCTCCAGGGGCCCAACCCTGGGGCCCCAACACCAGCTCCAGGGCCCAACCCCTGGGGGCCCCAACACCAGCTCCAGGGGCCCAAACCCTGGGGGCCCGAACCATAGCTCCAGGGGCCCAACCCCTGGGGCCCCAACACCAGCTCCAGGGGCCAAACCCCTGTGGGCCCGAACCATAGCTCCAGGGGCCCAAACCCTGGGGGCCCCAACACCAACTCCAGGGGCTCAATCCCTGGGGGCCCCAACACCAGCTCCAGGGGCCCAACCCCTGGGGGCCCCAACACCAGCTCCAGGGCCCAACCCCTGGGGGCCCCAAACCAAGCTCCAGGGGCCCAACCCCTGGGGGCCCCAACACCAGCTCCAGGGGCCCAACCCTGGGGGCCCCAACACCAGCTCCAGGGGCCCAAACCCTGGGGCCCGAACCATAGCTCCAGGGGCCCAACCCCTGGGGGCCCCAACACCAGCTCCAGGGGCCCAAACCCTGGGGGCCCAACACCAGCTCCAGGGGCCCAAACCCTGGGGGCCCCAACACCAGCTCCAGGGGCCCAAACCCTGGGGCCCCAACACCAACTCCAGGGGCCCAAACCCTGGGGGCCCAACACCAGCTCCAGGGGCCCAACCCTGGGGGCCCAACACCAGCTCCAGGGGCCCAACCCTGGGGCCCCAACACCAGCTCCAGGGGCCCAACCCCTGGGGCCCCAACCATAGCTCCAGGGGCCCAACCCCTGGGGGCCCCAACACCAGCTCCAGGGGCCCAAACCCTGGGGGCCCCAACACCAACTCCAGGGGCCCAACCCCTGGGGGCCCGAACCATAGCTCCAGGGGCCCAACCCCTGGGGGCCCCAACACCAGCTCCAGGGGCCCAAACCTGGGGGCCCAACACCAACTCCAGGGGCCCAACCCCTGGGGCCCGAACCATAGCTCCAGGGGCCCAACCCCTGGGGGCCCCAACACAAGCTCCAGGGGCCCAAACCCTGGGGGCCCCAACACCAGCTCCAGGGGCCCAAACCCTGGGGGCCCCAACACCAACTCCAGGGGCCCAACCCCTGGGGGCCCGAACCATAGCTCCAGGGGCCCAACCCCTGGGGCCCCAACACCAGCTCCAGGGGCCCAACCCTGGGGGCCCCAACACCAGCTCCAGGGGCCCAAACCCTGGGGGCCCCAACACCAACTCCAGGGGCCCAACCCCTGGGGGCCCCAACACCAGCTCCAGGGGCCCAACCCCTGGGGGCCCGAACCATAGCTCCAGGGGCCCAACCCCTGGGGGCCCCAACACCAGCTCCAGGGGCCCAACCCCTGGGGGCCCCAACACCAGCTCCAGGGGCCCAACCCCTGGGGCCCGAACCATAGCTCCAGGGGCCCAACCCCTGGGGGCCCCAACACCAGCTCCAGGGGCCCAAACCCTGGGGGCCCGAACCATAGCTCCAGGGGCCCAACCCCTGGGGGCCCCAACACCAGCTCCAGGGGCCCAACCCCTGGGGGCCCCAACACCAGCTCCAGGGGCCCAAACCCTGGGGGCCCCAACACCAGCTCCAGGGGCCCAACCCCTGGGGGCCCGAACCATAGCTCCAGGGGCCCAACCCCTGGGGGCCCCAACACCAGCTCCAGGGGCCCAACCCCTGGGGGCCCCAACACCAACTCCAGGGGCCCAACCCCTGGGGGCCCGAACCATAGCTCCAGGGGCCAAACCCTGGGGGCCCCAACACCAGCTCCAGGGGCCCAAACCCTGGGGGCCCCAACCATAGCTCCAGGGGCCCAACCCCTGGGGGCCCGAACCATAGCTCCAGGGGCCCAACCCTGGGGGCCCCAACACCAGCTCCAGGGGCCCAAACCCTGGGGGCCCCAACACCAGCTCCAGGGGCCCAACCCCTGGGGGCCCGACCATAGCTCCAGGGGCCCAACCCCTGGGGCCCCAACACCACTCCAGGGGCCCAACCCTGGGGCCCCAACACCAGCTCCAGGGGCCCAAACCCTGGGGCCCCAACACCAGCTCCAGGGGCCCAACCCTGGGGGCCCCAACATAGCTCCAGGGGCCCAACCCCTGGGGGCCCGACACCATAGCTCCAGGGGCCCAACCCCTGGGGGCCCCAACACCAGCTCCAGGGGCCCAAACCCTGGGGGCCCCAACACCAGCTCCAGGGGCCCAAACCCTGGGGGCCCCAACACCAACCAGGGGCCCAACCCCTGGGGGCCCAACACCAGCTCCAGGGGCCCAACCCCTGGGGGCCCGAACCATAGCTCCAGGGGCCCAACCCCTGGGGGCCCCAACACCAGCTCCAGGGGCCCAACCCTGGGGGCCCAACACCAGCTCCAGGGGCCCAACCCCTGGGGGCCCGAACCATAGCTCCAGGGGCCCAACCCCTGGGGCCCCAACACCAGCTCCAGGGGCCCAAACCCTGGGGGCCCGAACCATAGCTCCAGGGGCCCAACCCTGGGGCCCCAACACCAGCTCCAGGGGCCCAACCCCTGGGGCCCCAACACCAGCTCCAGGGGCCCAAACCCTGGGGGCCCCAACACCAGCTCCAGGGGCCCAACCCCTGGGGCCCCAACACCAGCTCCATGGCCTAACACCTGGGGGCCCCAACACCAGCTCCAGGGGCCCAACCCTGGGGGCCCCAAAACCAGCTCCAGGGGCCCAAACCCTGGGGGCCCCAACACCAACTCCAGGGGCCCAACCCCTGGGGGCCCCAACACCAGCTCCAGGGGCCCAACCCCTGGGGGCCCCAACCATAGCTCCAGGGGCCAAACCCCTGGGGGCCCCAACACCAGCTCCAGGGGCCCAAACCCTGGGGGCCCGAACCATAGCTCCAGGGGCCCAACCCCTGGGGGCCCCAACACCAGCTCCAGGGGCCCAAACCCTGGGGGCCCCAACACCAACTCCAGGGGCCCAAACCCTGGGGGCCCGAACCATAGCTCCAGGGGCCCAACCCCTGGGGGCCCCAACACCAGCTCCAGGGGCCCAACCCCTGGGGGCCCCAACACCAGCTCCAGGGGCCCAACCCTGGGGCCCGAAACCATAGCTCCAGGGGCCCAACCCCTGGGGGCCCCAACACCAGCTCCAGGGGCCCAAACCCTGGGGGCCCCAACCATAGCTCCAGGGGCCCAACCCCTGGGGGCCCGAACATAGCTCCAGGGGCCCAAACCCTGGGGGCCCGAACCATAGCTCCAGGGGCCCAAACCCTGGGGGCCCCAACACCAGCTCCAGGGGCCCAACCCCTGGGGGCCCCAACACCAACTCCAGGGCCCAAACCCTGGGGGCCCGAACCATAGCTCCAGGGGCCCAACCCCTGGGGCCCCAACACCAGCTCCAGGGGCCCAACCCCTGGGGGCCCAACACCAACTCCAGGGGCCCAACCCCTGGGGGCCCGAACACCAGCTCCAGGGGCCCAAACCCTGGGGGCCCCAACACCAGCTCCAGGGGCCCAAACCCTGGGGGCCCCAACACCAACTCCAGGGGCCCAACCCCTGGGGGCCCGAACCATAGCTCCAGGGCCCAACCCCTGGGGGCCCAACACCAACTCCAGGGGCCCAAACCCTGGGGGCCCCAACACCAACTCCAGGGGCCCAACCCCTGGGGGCCCGAACCATAGCTCCAGGGGCCCAACCCTGGGGGCCCCAACACCAGCTCCAGGGGCCCAACCCTGGGGGCCCCAACACCAGCTCCAGGGGCCCAACCCCTGGGGGCCCGAACCATAGCTCCAGGGGCCCAACCCCTGGGGGCCCCAACACCAGCTCCAGGGGCCCAAACCCTGGGGGCCCGAACCATAGCTCCAGGGCCCCAACCCCTGGGGGCCCCAACACCAGCTCCAGGGGCCCAACCCCTGGGGGCCCCAACCATAGCTCCAGGGGCCCAAACCCTGGGGGCCCCAACACCAGCTCCAGGGGCCCAACCCCTGGGGGCCCCAACACCAGCTCCAGGGGCCCAAACCCTGGGGGCCCCAACACCAGCTCCAGGGGCCCAACCCTGGGGGCCGAACCATAGCTCCAGGGGCCCAACCCCTGGGGGCCCAACACCAGCTCCAGGGGCCCAACCCCTGGGGGCCCCAACACCAACTCCAGGGCCCAACCCCTGGGGGCCCGAACACCAGCTCCAGGGGCCCAAACCCTGGGGGCCCCAACACACAGCTCCAGGGGCCCAACCCTGGGGGCCCAACCATAGCTCCAGGGGCCTAACTCCTGGGGGCCCCAACACCAGCTCCAGGGGCCCAACCTCTGGGGGCCCCAACACCAACTCCAGGGCCCAACCCCTGGGGGCCCAACACCAGCTCCAGGGGCCCAAACCCTGGGGGCCCCAACCCCAGCTCCAGGGGCCCAACCCCGGGGGCCCCAACACCAGCTCCAGGGGCCCAACCCCTGGGGGCCCGAACCATAGCTCCAGGGGCCCAAACCCTGGGGGCCACAACACCAGCTCCAGGGGCCCAACCCCTGGGGGCCCCAACACCAGCTCCAGGGGCCCAACCCTGGGGGCCCAACACCAGCTCCAGGGGCCCAACCCCTGGGGCCCCAACACCAGCTCCAGGGGCCCAACCCCTGGGGGCCCCAACACCAGCTCCAGGGGCCCAACCCCTGGGGGCCCAACACATAGCTCCAGGGGCCCAAACCCTGGGGGCCCCAACACCAGCTCCAGGGGCCCAACCCCTGGGGCCCCAACACCAACTCCAGGGGCCCAAACCCTGGGGGCCCGAACCATAGCTCCAGGGGCCCAACCCCTGGGGGCCCCAACACCAGCTCCAGGGGCCCAAACCCTGGGGCCCCAACACCAGCTCCAGGGGCCCAACCCCTGGGGGCCCGAACCATAGCTCCAGGGGCCCAAACCCTGGGGGCCCCAACACCAGCTCCAGGGGCCCAAACCCTGGGGGCCCCAACACCAACTCCAGGGGCCCAACCCCTGGGGGCCCCAACACCAGCTCCAGGGGCCCAAACCCTGGGGGCCCCAACACCAGCTCCAGGGGCCCAACCCCTGGGGGCCCCAACACCAACTCCAGGGGCCCAACCCCTGGGGGCCCCAACACCAGCTCCAGGGGCCCAAACCCTGGGGGCCCAACACCAGCTCCAGGGGCCCAACCCCTGGGGGCCCCAACACCAGCTCCAGGGGCCCAACCCCTGGGGGCCCCAACACCAGCTCCAGGGGCCCAACCCTGGGGGCCGAAACCATAGCTCCAGGGGCCCAACCCCTGGGGCCCCAACACAAGCTCCAGGGGCCCAAACCCTGGGGGCCCAACACCAACTCCAGGGGCCCAACCCCTGGGGGCCCGAACCATAGCTCCAGGGGCCCAACCCCTGGGGGCCCCAACACCAGCTCCAGGGCCCAAACCCTGGGGGCCCCAACACCAACTCCAGGGGCCCAACCCTGGGGGCCCGAACCATAGCTCCAGGGGCCCAACCCCTGGGGGCCCCAACACCAGCTCCAGGGGCCCAACCCCTGGGGGCCCCAACACCAGCTCCAGGGGCCCAAACCCTGGGGGCCCCAACACCAGCTCCAGGGGCCCAAACCCTGGGGGCCCCAACACCAGCTCCAGGGGCCCAACCCTGGGGGCCCCAACACCAGCTCCAGGGGCCCAAACCCTGGGGCCCCAACACCAGCTCCAGGGGCCCAAACCCTGGGGGCCCCAACACCAGCTCCAGGGGCCCAAACCCTGGGGGCCCCAACACCAGCTCCAGGGGCCCAACCCCTGGGGGCCCCAACACCAGCTCCAGGGGCCCAAACCCTGGGGGCCCCAACACCATAGCTCCAGGGGCCCAACCCCTGGGGGCCCCAACACCAACTCCAGGGGCCCAACCCCTGGGGGCCCCAACACCAGCTCCAGGGGCCCAACCCCTGGGGGCCCGAACCATAGCTCCAGGGGCCCAACCCCTGGGGGCCCCAACACCAGCTCCAGGGCCCAAACCCTGGGGCCCCGAACCATAGCTCCAGGGGCCCAACCCCTGGGGGCCCCAACACCAGCTCCAGGGGCCCAACCCCTGGGGCCCCAACACCAGCTCCAGGGGCCCAACCCCTGGGGGCCCAACACCAGCTCCAGGGGCCCAACCCCTGGGGGCCCCACCATAGCTCCAGGGGCCCAACCCCTGGGGGCCCCAACACCAGCTCCAGGGGCCCAACCCCTGGGGGCCCCAACACCAACTCCAGGGGCCCAACCCCTGGGGGCCCCAACCATAGCTCCAGGGGCCCAACCCCTGGGGGCCCCAACACCAGCTCCAGGGGCCCAAACCCTGGGGGCCCGAACCATAGCTCCAGGGGCCCAACCCCTGGGGGCCCGAACCATAGCTCCAGGGGCCCAACCCCTGGGGGCCCCAACACCAGCTCCAGGGGCCCAAACCCTGGGGGCCCCAACACCAACTCCAGGGGCCCAACCCCTGGGGGCCCGAACCATAGCTCCAGGGGCCCAACCCCTGGGGGCCCCAACACAAGCTCCAGGGGCCCAAACCTGGGGGCCCCAACACCAACTCCAGGGGCCCAAACCCTGGGGGCCCAACACCAGCTCCAGGGGCCCAAACCCTGGGGGCCCCAACACCAACTCCAGGGGCCCAACCCCTGGGGCCCGAACCATAGCTCCAGGGGCCCAACCCCTGGGGGCCCCAACACCAGCTCCAGGGGCCCAACCCCTGGGGGCCCCAACACCAGCTCCAGGGGCCCAAACCCTGGGGGCCCCAACACCAACTCCAGGGGCCAAACCCTGGGGGCCCCAACACCAGCTCCAGGGGCCCAACCCTGGGGGCCCGAACCACCAGCTCCAGGGGCCCAACCCCTGGGGGCCCCAACACCAGCTCCAGGGGCCCAACCCTGGGGGCCCCAACACCAGCTCCAGGGGCCCAAACCCCTGGGGGCCCCAACATAGCTCCAGGGGCCCAACCCCTGGGGGCCCCAACACCAGCTCCAGGGGCCCAACCCCTGGGGGCCCCAACCATAGCTCCAGGGGCCCAACCCCTGGGGGCCCCAACACCAGCTCCAGGGGCCCAACCCTGGGGCCCCAACACCAGCTCCAGGGGCCCAACCCTGGGGGCCCCAACACCAGCTCCAGGGGCCCAACCCCTGGGGGCCCCAACACCAGCTCCAGGGGCCCAACCCCTGGGGGCCCCAACACCAGCTCCAGGGGCCCAACCCCTGGGGGCCCCAACACCAACTCCAGGGGCCAACCCCTGGGGGCCCCAACACCAACTCCAGGGGCCCAACCCCTGGGGGCCCCAACACCAGCTCCAGGGGCCCAACCCTGGGGGCCCGAACCATAGCTCCAGGGGCCCAACCCTGGGGGCCCCAACACCAGCTCCAGGGGCCCAACCCTGGGGGCCCCAACCATAGCTCCAGGGGCCCAAACCCTGGGGCCCCAACACCAACTCCAGGGGCCCAACCCTGGGGGCCCCAACACCAACTCCAGGGGCCCAACCCCTGGGGGCCCCAAACCATAGCTCCAGGGGCCCAACCCCTGGGGGCCCCAACACCAGCTCCAGGGGCCCAACCCCTGGGGGCCCCAACACCAGCTCCAGGGGCCCAACCCCTGGGGGCCCAAACCATAGCTCCAGGGGCCCAACCCCTGGGGCCCCAACACCAGCTCCAGGGGCCCAACCCCTGGGGGCCCGAACACCAGCTCCAGGGGCCCAAACCCTGGGGGCCCGAACCAAGCTCCAGGGCCCAACCCTGGGGGCCCCAACACCAGCTCCAGGGGCCCACCCCTGGGGGCCCCAACACCAGCTCCAGGGGCCCAAACCCTGGGGGCCCGAACCATAGCTCCAGGGGCCCAACCCCTGGGGGCCCAACACCAAGCTCCAGGGGCCCAACCCTTGGGGGCCCCAACACCAGCTCCAGGGGCCCAACCCCTGGGGGCCCGAACACCAGCTCCAGGGGCCAAACCCCTGGGGGCCCCAACACCAGCTCCAGGGGCCCAAACCCTGGGGGCCCCAACACCAGCTCCAGGGGCCCAACCCCTGGGGGCCCGAACCATAGCTCCAGGGGCCCAACCCCTGGGGGCCCCAACACCAACTCCAGGGGCCCAACCCTGGGGGCCCCAACACCAGCTCCAGGGGCCCAACCCCTGGGGGCCCGAACCATAGCTCCAGGGGCCCAACCCCTGGGGCCCCAACACCAACTCCAGGGGCCCAACCCCTGGGGCCCCAACACCAGCTCCAGGGGCCCAACCCCTGGGGGCCCGAACCATAGCTCCAGGGGCCCAACCCCTGGGGGCCCCAACACCAGCTCCAGGGGCCCAAACCCTGGGGGCCCGAACCATAGCTCCAGGGGCCCAACCCCTGGGGGCCCGAACCATAGCTCCAGGGGCCCAACCCCTGGGGGCCCCAACACCAGCTCCAGGGGCCCAAACCCTGGGGGCCCCAACACCAAGCTCCAGGGGCCCAACCCCTGGGGGCCCCAACACCAGCTCCAGGGGCCCAAACCCTGGGGGCCCCAACACCAGCTCCAGGGGCCCAACCCCTGGGGGCCCAAACCATAGCTCCAGGGGCCCAACCCCTGGGGGCCCAACACCAGCTCCAGGGGCCCAACCCCTGGGGGCCCCAACACCAGCTCCAGGGGCCCAACCCTGGGGGCCCCAACACCAGCTCCAGGGGCCCAACCCTGGGGGCCCCAACACCAGCTCCAGGGGCCCAACCCTGGGGGCCCCAACACCAGCTCCAGGGGCCCAACCCCTGGGGGCCCCAACACCAGCTCCAGGGGCCCAACCCCTGGGGGCCCCAACACCAGCTCCAGGGGCCCAACCCCTGGGGGCCCCAACACCAGCTCCAGGGGCCCAAACCCTGGGGGCCCGAACCATAGCTCCAGGGGCCCAACCCCTGGGGGCCCCAACACCAACTCCAGGGGCCCAACCCTGGGGGCCCGAACCATAGCTCCAGGGGCCCAACCCTGGGGGCCCGAACACCAGCTCCAGGGGCCCAACCCCTGGGGGCCCCAACACCAGCTCCAGGGGCCCAAACCCTGGGGGCCCCAACACCAGCTCCAGGGGCCCAACCCCTGGGGGCCCCAACACCAGCTCCAGGGGCCCAACCCCTGGGGGCCCCAACACCAGCTCCAGGGGCCCAACCCCTGGGGGCCCCAACACCAGCTCCAGGGGCCCAAACCCTGGGGGCCCCAACACCAGCTCCAGGGGCCCAACCCCTGGGGGCCCCAACACCAACTCCAAGGGGCCCAAACCCTGGGGGCCCCCAACACCAGCGCCAGGGAGCCCAACCCCTGGGGGCCCCAACACGCAGCTCCAGGGGCCCAACCCCTGGGGGCCCCGAACCATACCTCCAGGGGCCCAACCCCTGGGGGCCCCAACACCAGCTCCAGGGGCCCAACCCTGGGGGCCCCAAACACCAACTCCAGGCGTCCCAAAGCCTGGGGGCCCAACACTCAGCTCCAGGGGCCCAACCCCGTGTGCGGCCCCAACACCAACTCCAGGGGCCCAACCCCTGGGGGCCCCAACACCAAGCTCCAGGGGCCCAACCCCTAGGGGCCCGAACACCATAGCTCCAGGGGCCCGAAACCCTTGGGGCCCTAACACCAACTCCAGGGCCCAACCCCTGGGGGCCCCGAAACCATAGCTCCAGGGGCCCAACCCCTGGGGGCCCGAACACCAGCTCCAGGGGCCCAACCCCTGGGGGCCCCAACACCAGCTCCAGGGGCCCAACCCCTGGGGGCCCGAACCATAGCTCCAGGGGCTCAACCCCTGGGGCCCCAACACAAGCTCCAGGGGCCCAAACCCTGGGGGCCCCAACACCAAGCTCCAGGGGCCCAACCCTGGGGGCCCCAACCACCAGCTCCAGGGGCCCAAACCCTGGGGGCCCCAACACCAAGCTCCAGGGGCCCAAACCCTGGGGCCCGAACACATAGCTCCAGGGGCCCAACCCCTGGGGGCCCCAACACCAGCTCCAGGGGCCCAAACCCTGGGGGCCCCAACACCAGCTCCAGGGGCCAAACCCTGGGGGCCCAACACCAGCTCCAGGGGCCCAACCCTGGGGCCCGAAACCATAGCTCCAGGGGCCAACCCCTGGGGGCCCAACACCAAGCTCCAGGGGCCCAAACCCCTGGGGGCCCCAACACCAGCTCCAGGGGCCCAACCCCTGGGGGCCCAACACCAGCTCCAGGGGCCCAACCCCTGGGGGCCCCAACACCTAGCTCCAGGGGCCCAACCCCTGGGGGCCCGAAACCATAGCTCCAGGGGCCCAAACCCCTGGGGGCCCCAACACCAGCTCCAGGGCCCAACCCCTGGGGGCCCCCGAACACCTAGCTCCAGGGGCCCAAACCCCTGGGGGCCCCAACACCAGCTCCAGGGGCCCAAACCCCTGGGGGCCCCAACACCAAGCTCCAGGGGCCCAACCCCTGGGGGCCCCAACACCAGCTCCAGGGGCCCAACCCCTGGGGGCCCCAACACCAGCTCCAGGGGCCCAAACCCTGGGGGCCCCAACACCAACTCCAGGGGCCCAACCCCTGGGGGCCCTAACACCAGCTCCAGGGGCCCAACCCCTGGGGGCCCGAACCATAGCTCCAGGGGCCCAACCCCTGGGGGCCCCAACACCAACTCCAGGGGCCCAACCCCTGGGGCCCCAACACCAGCTCCAGGGGCCCAAACCCTGGGGGCCCCAACACCAGCTCCAGGGGCCCAACCCCTGGGGGCCCCAACACTCAGCTCCAGGGGCCCAACCCCTGGGGGCCCGAACCATAGCTCCAGGGGCCCAAACCCTGGGGGCCCTAACACCAACTCCAGGGGCCCAACCCCTGGGGGCCCCGAACAATAGCTCCAGGGGCCCAACCCCTGGGGGCCCGAACACCAGCTCCAGGGGCCCAACCCCTGGGGGCCCCAACACCAGCTCCAGGGGCCCAACCCCTGGGGGCCCGAACCATAGCTCCAGGGGCTCAACCCCTGGGGGCCCCAACACCAGCTCCAGGGGCCCAAACCCTGGGGGCCCCAACACCAGCTCCAGGGGCCCAAACCCTGGGAGCCCCAACACCAACTCCAGGGGCCCAAACCCTAGGGGGCCCCAACACCAGCTCCAGGGGCCCAAACCGTGGGGACCCCAACACCAGCTCCAGGGGCCCAAACCCTGGGGGCATCAACACCAGCTCCAGGGGCCCAACCCCTGGGGGCCCGAACCATAGCTCCAGGGGCCAAACCCCTGGGGGCCCCAACACCAGCTCCAGGGGCCCAAACCCTGGGGGCCCCAACACCAACTCCAGGGGCCCAACCCCTGGGGGCCCCAACACCAGCTCAAGGGGCCCAACCCATGGGGGCCCGAACCATAGCTGCAGGGGCCCAACCCCTGGGGGCCCCAACATCAACTCCAGGGGCCAAACCCCTGGGGGCCCCAACACCAGCTCCAGGGGTCCAACCCCTTGGGGCCCGAACCATAGCTCCAGGGGCCCAACCCCTGGTGGCTCGAACCATAGCTCCAGGGGCCCAACCCCTGGGGGCCCGAACCGTAGCTCCAGGGCCCAACCCCTGGGGGCCCCAACACCAGCTCCAGGGGCCCAAACCCTGGGGGCCCCAACACCAACTCCAGGGACCCAACCCCTGGGGGCCCGAACCATAGCTCCACGGGCCCAACCCCTGGGGCCTCAACACCAGCTCCAGGGGCCCAAACCCTGGGGTCCCCAACACCAACTCCAGGGGGCCCAACCCCTGGGGGCCCGAACCATAGCTCCAGGAGCCCAACCCCTGGGGGGCCCCAACACCAGCTCAAGGGGCCCAAACCCTGGGGGCCCCAACACCAACTCCAGGGGCCCAAACCCTGGGGGCCCGAACACCAGCTCCAGGGGCCCAACCCCTGGGGGCCCCAACACCAGCTCCAGGGGCCCAAACCCTGGGGGCCCCAACACCAACTCCAGGGGCCCAACCCCTGGGGGCCCGAACCATAGCTCCACGGGCCCAAACCCCTGGGGCCCCAACACCAGCTCCAGGGGCCCAAACCCTGGGGTCCCCAACACCAACTCCAGGGGCCCAACCCCTGGGGGCCCGAACCATAGCTCCAGGGGCCCAACCCCTGGGGGCCCCAACACCAGCTCCAGGGGCCCAAACCCTGGGGGCCCCAACACCATAGCTCCAGGGGCCCAAACCCTGGGGGCCCGAACACCAGCTCCAGGGGCCCAAACCCTGGGGGCCCCAACACCAACTCCAGGGGCCCAACCCCTGGGGGCCCGAACCATAGCTCCAGGGGCCCAAACCCTGGGGGCCCGAACCATAGCTCCAGGGGCCCAAACCCTGGGGCCCCAACACCAGCTCCAGGGGCCAAACCCTGGGGGCCCCAACACCACTCAAGGGGCCCAAACCCTGGGGCCCGAACACCATAGCTCCAGGGCCCAACCCCTGGGGGCCCCGAACACAAGCTCCAGGGCCCAACCCCTGGGGCCCCAACACCAGCTCCAGGGGCCCAACCCCTGGGGGCCCCAACACCAAGCTCCAGGGGCCCAAACCCTGGGGGCCCGAACCATAGCTCCAGGGGCCCAACCCCTGGGGGCCCCAACACCAGCTCCAGGGGCCCAAACCCTGGGGGACCCGAACCATAGCTCCAGGGGCCCAAGCCCCTGGGGGCCCCAACATCAGCTCTAGGGGGCCAACCCCTGGGGACCCCAACAGCCAGCTCCAGGGGCCCAAACCCTGGGGCCCCAACACCATTCTCCAGGGGACCCAAACCCTGGGGGCCCCAACCATAGCTCCAGGGGCCCAACCCCTGGGGGCCCCAACACCAGCTCCAGGGGCCCAACCCCTGGGGGCCCCAAACCATAGCTCCAGGGGCCCAACCCCTGGGGGCCCCAACACCAGCTCCAGGGCACAACCCCTGGGGGCCCCAACACAACTCCAGGGGCCCAACCCCTGGGGGCCCTAACACCAGCTCCAGGGGCCCAACCCCTGGGGGCCCAACCATAAGCTCCAAGGCCCAACCCCTGGGGACCCCAACACCAAGCTCCAGGGGCCCAAACCCTGGGGGCCCGACCATAGCTCCAGGGGCCCAACCTGGGGGCCCCCACACCAAGCCCAGGGGCCCAAACCCCTGGGGGACCGAACCATAGCTCCAGGGGCCCAACCCCTGGGGGCCCGAACACCATAGCTCCAGGGGCCCAACCCCTGGGGCCCCAACACCAGCTCCAGGGGCCCAAACCCTGGGGACCCCAACACCAACTCCAGGGGCCCAACCCCTGGGGGCCCGAACCTAGCTCCATGGGCCCAACCCCTGGGGGCCCGAACACCAACTCCAGGGGCCCAACCCCGTGGGGGCCCCAAACACCAAGCTCCAGGGGCCCAACCCCTGGGGCCCCGAACCATAGCTCCAGGGGCCCAACCCCTTGGGGCCCCAACACCAGCTCCAGGGGCCCAACCCCTGGGGCCCGAACCATAGCTCCAGGGGCCCAACCCCTGGGGGCCCGAACATCAGCTCCAGGGGCCCAACCCCTGGGGGCCCCAACACCAGCTCCAGGGGCCCAACCCCTGGGGGCCCCAACACCAGCTCCAGGGGCCCAACCCCTGGAGGCCGAACCATAGCTCCAGGGGCCCAACCCCTGGGGGCCCGACCCATAGCTCCAGGGGCCCAACCCCTGGGGGCCCCAACACCAGCTCCAGGGGCCCAACCCCTGGGGGCCCCAACACCAGCTCCAGGGGCCCAACCCCTGGGGGCCCGAACCATAGCTCCAGGGGCCCAACCCCTGGGGGCCCCAACACCAGCTCCAGGGGCCCAACCCTGGGGCCCCAACACCAACTCCAGGGGCCCAACCCCTGGGGCCCGAACCATAGCTCCAGGGGCCCAACCCCTGGGGGCCCCAACACCAGCTCCAGGGGCCCAACCCCTGGGGGCCCCAACACCAACTCCAGGGGCCCAAACCCTGGGGGCCCGAACCATAGCTCCAGGGGCCCAACCCCTGGGGGCCCCAACACCAGCTCCAGGGGCCCAACCCCTGGGGGCCCGAACCATAGCTCCAGGGGCCCAACCCCTTGGGGCCCCAACACCAGCTCCAGGGGCCCAACCCCTGGGGGCCCCAACACCAACTCCAGGGGCCCAACCCCTGAGCGCCCGAACCATAGCTCCAGGGGCCTAACCCCTGGGGGCCCCAACCCCAGCTCTAGGGGCCCAACCGCTTTGGGACCGAACCCCGCAATAGGGACCTACCCCCTGGGGCCCCAACCGTAGCTCCAGGGTCTCAACCGCTGCGGGCCCCAACCGTGGCCCCGGAGAACCATGAGTAGTAATAAGCTCGATAGTACTCATCACCATGCAATTTTGACACGTTTCCACGGCACTTTTAGGGCTTATGTCCGGCTTCCCACCCTCCATTTCCGTTGGCTCCGTAGACTATTCTGAAAAAAATGGGCGTGTATGTGTTTGACTAGGGGAAGTGTTGTGTAGTTTTGTGCTTGATGACATGAATAAAAAGTGTATTAAATATCAGGGTGTATTAATAAAAAAGTTAAATAATATTGTAATCTAGGTTTATAAAGGGAATTTTCTAAGGCAAAACCTGTTTGGTAAGCACAGCATAAAAACTTTTTTAAAAAGTGTCTAAGAAAAATACAATAAAGCTTACGGTAAACTTAAAAAAAGTTTACCTTTGCAGTCTTTTTGTAAAACCAGGTAGCTTTTTTGGTTTAACCTTAGTAAATAAAACACATTAAAACTAAATAATACCAATGTAGATTAAGAAAAAACGAAGTTTAAAAGGAAAATTGACAAAGGCAAAGCCTGTTTTGTAAGCACGGGGTAAAAAAGTATTTAGACTATTCAATATCATTGCAGATTAAGAAGAAAGATCAAAGATAGACAGCACATGGCGGAATCAGAATGAGACAGAGAGAGAAGCAGGCAGAGTCTGTTTAGTAAGCACAGGGTAAAAAAGAATTCAGAATCAGGGCGGTTTACAAGACAAGAAAAGCGAAGAGAGAGTCCAATTTGCAAAGAGCAAAAATAGAGAACACATGGTAGGATTAAAGAGAAAGAGATAGAATTGTTACCTTTTCCCGTCTTTCTGCAGAATGAGGCAGCTTTCCGGGTTCAAACCCTCTTAGCCTCGTTATCACCGCCTTTGGATCGGACCAATCAGAGGTAGTTTTACAACAGCGTCATAGAATTCATTTTCCTGAACCAAACCTAGTGTCTCAAGACTTTAAGCAAGAGCCAGCTCCCCCTCTTTCCACCCTTCCTATTATCTGTTTTTTCTTATCTAAAGAAACAGACCCGCAGCATTTTCCCACCAAGTAGCCCTTTTACAAAGATGTTTTTAAAACGCGCAAGCTTTTCGTAATACACCCTTTTTTAAAGTTTTTCCCTAGGTTTTAAACTAATTGGTTTTTTTTGTTTTTCTTTTTTAGTAAAAACAATGTGAAAGTCGGGCAAAGCACCTGTTAGTAAAGAAGCCTCTGTGAGCAGTGGGTCAGAGATAAGAAGGCTGCTTCTTTCCCAAACTTTTTAACAAACACAAGTTACAATTACATTAAGTTTTGCAAAGGGATAATGACTCGAAAGACAAACCTAAGCCACAACCCTTTTGTATGTGTTGTAATAAAAAATTATGCAGAAGCAACCTAGATTTTTTTTTAGTAACAGGCGGTTTATAGTCCCCATATTTAGGATACCGGCGGGTTAGAGAGAAGATTGCTTTTTTCCCCACTTTTTAACAAATAAGGTTGAAAAGGAAACCTGAAGACCCATAGCCTTTATTTAGGCATAGGTGTTTTAATAACATGTAACTGTGCAAAAACATTTTAGTGCGATAAAACTAATGCGCTGTAATAAAAAAGGTTTGTTTTTTTTAATTTTAGGCTAACCCGGGCCATTTTATAGTAAAAACAGCAGGCTCTTGCAGCAGCTCTTAGCAAAAACAGCCTCTGTAAGTCAGTAAATTTAAAAAAAAAGAACAAAACATAACAAGGTCTTCTTTTAAAGCAAAAGAACCCCCAAAACAGGTATTAAGAAGCATACTAATTTACTATAAAAACTAAGCTTTTTAACCATTAAAGTTTAAAAGCTAAAGTGTGTAGCCAAAAACCTTCCCGCGTTTTTTAAAAAACCAACTAAGACAACTCCCCCTCCGCTCTTAGCTAAACAGCCAGAGCCTTCGGCTTTTTTTTAACCCTGTAACAAAACCTAAATACCGTTTTAAAATATGTTTTAAAGAAATATATAATTTTTTTAACTTACTAACAATGTAAAATAAGTTGTGTAAAAGTTTAACGTGGTTTATTTTTAAATTAGCAGTTTTGTTTTAAAAACTAAGGCCATAAAACAAATTAAAGAAATACAGGTTGCAGTTTTAAAAAGTTTTTGGTTACAAGGGTGTAAATGGGTACATTACCATTTAAAAAAGGCTTTTTATTAACTGTTTAAACACATTTACTATAAAAAAATAACATTTTTAGCCATTAAAGCTAAAGCATGTTGGCAGTCTGGGGACCGACACCCGCCTTTTTTCCTAGAAAAGTGCCCTTTACGCACCCTGTTTTTTTAAAGAAACGCCTTTTTAAATATTAATTTTGGGGGGGTGGAGGGCAAAACCTTTTTTTAAAAAAAGGTTTAAACCTATAAATAGAGGAACAAAAAACTTAACAAGACTGTTAAAGAAATATTGCTAATACAAGACTTTGACCGTTATGGGGAGCAACCACATGGTAAGAAACCTTACTATAATTTGCGTGGGTCGTCAAGGTATTATACTAGCGTTATGCTCACTTAAAAGGCAATATTTTTTCTTTTAAATAGGACGAGGCCTTTTTTCTTGACATTCCAGATGCCGCGCTACAAGCTTTAAACTTTGGTAAGCTAATTAATATGCTACACAAGAATAATTTATTTTTAAGATAAAAGGTTTTTAAAAAATTTATTTTTTTAATTTAGAACAAGATGGAAGTCAAAACCACCCAATAGTTTTCCTGAAATTACAGAAGAAGGTGTGAACTGTTTTTCAAATATGTGTTTTTTAAAATAAAAAAATCTGTAGTTGGAAATAGTGTGCATTTTAGGGGCTTGAAAACCCTTAAAGCTTTTATTGTACAAAAGTTGCCGTTCTACCGCCCCTGCGTGGTGTAAACTATAATTTAAACGCGGTTTTTAGCCCGCTTATTGCAAAAACGTTTTTAAAATATATATTTTTGGGGAACAGCTTTGTTGTTGTTAGTTAAAAAAAAGCCGTGCTAAAAAACATTCTGTTTATGTGTATCGGCAGACTCATCAAGCGTTATTCCTCAAGAAGAAATGTTGAAGGTGAGCGCGCTTAAAGAGGCCAAGAAATTTCCCTTTGAGGCAGCTGCAGTTGGAAGCAAGGGTATTAAGCACAGCGATTTTGAACAGCCCTGCGCGTCCAAATCTCTTATTGCACAAAACCAGCCGGCACTAAAAAAGGCCAAAAAGTCTACCTCTAAAACAGCATTCGTTTTCAGGGAGGGGGGGAAAGGGGCTCAGACCCCCCCCCAAGCTTTTGAACCACCCAAAGCTACCTCTACAACTTCCAGGAACCATGGTAAGCGAGGCAGAGGAGTTAAAGCCCCTAGTTTTCAACAGACCTTTGCCTCCCCGACCCAAAACAATTAGCTTTAAAAACAAACAACTCTGTGGAAGCAACCATGTTTACGCGTGGTTTGAGCAGGGTGAAGAAGTTAATCCCCCCGGGTTTTGGAACCCGCAAAACCCTTGCCAGAAATAAGAATGTTCCTGTGGGGCTGGCTGCATCTGTTGCTGCTTTTAACTAGCTGTTTAGTGTTTGTACATCTCTAAAGCGTTTAATAGATAAAAAAGTTTTCAAAGCTAATTCTTGAGGTATTTCAAAAACAAAATTTTCCAGAAGAAAGGGTGGTTTTTAGACCAAAAAATAGCAGATACACGGGCACTAATTAAAAAAGTGGAAAGTGCGATAAAGGGGGAAGGAAGAGGCTGACTGCACATGAAACCTAAAAATGAAAAGAGGGGTAGGGAAAAAAATGGAAAAAATCTAAAATAGTAAGAAGGCTTTTGGCCAAAAACATAAAAAAAACCAAAGCTATTTTAAAAAACAACCCCCCCAACCAAGAAAGGGAAATAGACCCTCCCACCCCTTCTTCTTCTTCTGAAGGTCCAGATTCCCCCGCTCCTGATACACCACCACAGGTGTATTTGGAGCGTGTAAGATACTGGATAAGACCCCGAAGGAAGTTTAAGGCTTATGACTATTTTGAAGAATTTCGTTTTGCTAATTTGGACAGAGTAAAGGGGTTCACAGAAGCCATGGTGGCCATCGACATCGCTTTTCAAAATTTGCTAGATGATATTAATAATCAGGTGGGCCCTGAAGATTTTGTACACCTACGCTTAGATGTCCCGGGGATAAATCTCCCGCTTTTCTTTACGGAGGCCTTGGGAAAATTTAAACGACGTAGATTTTTTAAATAACATCGTTAATGTGTTGCAAAGTAACGCAGAGATTGTGTGGTCCGAAACTATACGCCTGGCTGTTACACTTATTAATAACAGGGTTGGTGGAGTTGGGTCTGTAAGACCTCTAAAAACTATTACGTGCAGTAAAATTTTTGAAAAAAAAAGAAAACATTTAATTGATTTAAATAACCAGGGTGACAACCTGTCTTTTGCCGGTAGCGTGCTGGGTCTTCTATCAGATAAAAAAGTTACAGATGCCCAGCTGTTAGAGGGGGCCAAACACCTTCATCAGGAATTGGGGTTTTCGGACCAAAAAATGATTAGCTTGACAGACGAGAGCTCTTTCGAAGTGTGCTTGGGGGTAGCTATTACCGTTATGTATTATGAAAATGAAAATTGGTGTTTTTTTACAACGGGGGGTGTACAGCCTTCCCACGGCCTTTGAATTTAACGGGTGTTTTTTCACCGGTGCCCCATTTGCTATTGCGAAAATGATTACAACCCGTTGCTTAAGGCAAAAGTTTAAATGTTAAAGTGTACCCTCCAAGAGGTTTGTATTTTCCCGTGTTACCATACAGGGTTGATGGTAAACTAATGTTTCCCCTCTGCGCCCTTTGTGCAGAAATAAAACAAAAGGACCCCTGCAGGCACAGTTAGGAGGAGAGGGCTCTAGCAGGGGCTTGGTGCCCTATAGAGTTGGTGGAGGCTTTAAACAAAGGGTACAGAATCGCTGAAAGTTATTAAGTCTGGCATTTTAGCCGCTCTTCGGATGCCCTGTTTTCGGACTACATTAAAACACACCTAAGACGAAACAAGAGGCCTCGGGGTTCCCTCACTGGTGTACGGACAAGTTTAAAAAAGAACAGTACCTTAAAGAGTACCGTGAAAAAGAAGGTGTGTGTCTGCGTCTTAAAAAAATTAAGGTAAACCCCGCAAAAAGACAAATCTCAAAGCTGTTTTTAAATTCCCTGTGGGGAAGACTTGGTCAGCGAACAAATTTGACTAATACTAGTATAGTAACAGACACTGACGAGCTCTTCAAGTAAGTTTTTGTACCTTATTACGATGTGTCATCGTGCGAGTTTATCGATGATGACACAGCCGTAGTGTCTTGGAAGTACGCAAAAGAACCCTACACCCATTCCAGCAACACTAAATTGTTTATAGCGTGCTTTACCACCGCTTATGCTGGGCTAGAGGTCGACCGCTTGTTAGACCGTTTACAGCAGCGGAGTCTTTATCATGATACGGATTCTATAATTTTTGTAAGTAAAGAAGGGGAGTGGAATCCACCCCAGGGGATTATTTACACATTGTGGAGTTTGTATCCGCGGGACCTAAAACATACGGGTACAAACTGTCCAGCGGTAAAACCTCTATGAAATTAAAAGGAATCACACTTAACTCAGGAAACACTGAAAAAATTAATTTTGAAAGCTTAAAAGAACTCGTCTGGGATTACCCCGCGGGATAGGACCCAAAAGAAATCGTAACACAGCAGCCAGGAATCGTAAGGGTAAAAAAACACTGGTTAATAGAAACAAGGACTCAAAAAAAACCCCAAGAAGTCATTCACGACAAAGGTTTTGGAGCATGAGCTTTCGTGGGTGAATACCCACTTCCTCAGATACATGCATCTGAGGAAGTGGGTGTTCACACACGAAAGCTCATGCTCCAAAACGTCTGTTAGTTTATAAGGTGCCACAGGATTCTTTGCTGCTTTTACAGATTTACGACAAAAGAGCCCTCGAGGAGCCTTTTAAAACTTTGCCGTACGGGTATTAATAATTATGAAAAACCACGTTTGTTCATCCCTTTTACTTTTTGCTCTGTCGTCCCTCAAATTCTGGAGAATCTTATTTTATAAATCAGTTGGTAGAAAATGGTCAACAAACTGTTTTCATGTATGCCTGAAAATATTGTGTGGTATTATAGCTGATGGTAACCGCTGTATACAGAGTTGCTCCAAAAATTTTCATGTATTACATTTTTGAAGATTACCTAACACATTTAATGATGACCATTTATTTCGTAATAAAGTGAATGTGGTTGTTATTGATGATCTAGTGGAGTCTGCTTCTGAAAGCGCTGAAATTGAAAAAGCCTTTACAAAATACGTACACCACAAAAAATTAAGTATTCTGTTCATTGTGCAAAATATGTTTTGTCAGGGAAAAAAGCCGTACAATTAATTTATATACTAAATATATGGTTCTTTTTAAAAACCCCCGCGATAAACTACAATTTTTTTGGAGGCTTCTGATCACGGTACCAAAAAACCCTTCGCGTATCTGCTGGTGGATTTAAACGTTCAGCGTCCGAAAACCTCAGGTTAAAAACAGGTCTTTTCCCCACAGACCGGCCCTATGCATACTCCTTTAAAAAAAACCATAAAAAATAGTTACGGCTTCTGACGACCTAGCAGCGGCCATCTCAGAAATAGAGCTTAACACTTTAAAAGGAAACGTTCCTCTAAAACCTCGACAAATAAGCATCCTTAAAAAAAACCCGAAAAATTATTAAAAAGCTAAACGATAAAAAGCTATCCCTAAAAAGAAAAAAAGCTTATTGTAAAACAAACCGGTGGCTTTAATGGTCGTTTGTTAAGCTTTGCACTCCCCCTGCTGTCAAGCCTTTTAATTAACAGGTAACGGAACACACTGAAAAAACTGTACCTCGTCGGACTTCTAGCGGTGAAGAATATACGTGAACCACAACCACTCGCCAATTGGATTCAGAAATGAAAGACATTCTTCAAAGAACCGGTTTATCCGACTACGAAAAGGCTAAACTCTACGAGGGGGTCCTGCAAAGATACCTGGTATTGGCCAAGCGTGGTGAAATGGAAAAGACTAAAATAAACCTCTTTTTTTTCCCCGAGCAAGAGCAAGAGCAAGAGGAGATTCAACCTCCTAAAGTTCAGGGAGGTATATCGGACTTTGTTATTCTGGAGGTATTGGAGAGGTAAACCCTCGTTATAAAAAAAAGCTGAAATATTGTTAAATAAGCTTAAACAGCGTAAAGATGTTTCTTCTTGGGCTGATAACTGCCGCTTGTGTACCGGGGAAAAGCGATTGAGGGGTCTCACATGCTTGATATAGTCAGGGGGTAACCGGCTCTTATTCTTTCGCTAACAAGAGGACTCCTAAACGGTGGCATGTTTTTATGAAAGCCTTGGCAGAGCTAAACGTGCCTAAGACCGTCGTAGGGCATGTTACCAATAAACAATTTTTAGAGCGCCAAAAAATAGGGCTAAAGCCTGTCAAGGCCACAAGTAGAACCACCCCTTTTAAAAACGTCCCTGTTAAAAAACGAAAAATCGACTGGTTAAAAAGGTAAAATAAAAGACGTAAACAAAATTTTATTGGTGCACCTCTTTAAACACACGAGAAGACAAACACGTTTGAACATGTTGAAATATGTTTAAAACAGGTCTGGGCATGCCGGTCTTCTTCCTTTTACAAATTGCACCACCAAGCGGTCATTTTCTGGTAAATCATCTGTGTACAACTTTAAAATACAATCAAAAGATAAACCCTTATTACGTTGTTTAAGAAAAAAATCCAATGATAACCGCAGGTTACTGCTAGGAGGTCCTGAAGTTGTCTCTGATGAAACACAACTTTATCACAGTTACGGTTTAAAAAATTCATAATAGACTTAGGGAAAAAGTTACTGTCTTCGGAAAAACCGCAGGAGTCAAAAACTCGCCGGGCCCCCGTTTTGGAAAATAAAGGGCCAACAAATGTTCCCCGGGTAACTTATGGGGGTGGATGTTAACAATATGCCCCAAAGGTCTTCCGGACTCAAAACCTTTCGAAAGCAATCGCTAGAAAAAGCATCTAAAAAAGAAGGGTCCTTTGATAAAATATCACGTAGCTGCACGGTGTGCATGATTACATATAGTTAAACAGAACGTTTCTTCTATGATTTACTTCGAGCACGTTATCAAAAACCCCATACCCTATCATGTTAACCGTAGACGGCAAAGCCGTTGCAAACCGAATTTCCGCTCTCAGGTTTCCAGTTTTAATTAAAGAATAATGATCGGCGGACTCCTGATATGGGGTCAAATCAAAGGCGTACAGCGTATAGCCCTGGGCAAATTCATCGCCGGTTCCATTTTCAAAATCGGGTTGTAGGGGATTTGCTGGCACCTGTTCGCCATCCACATACAAGGCCACAAAATTAAGGTTATAATGTTTAAAGTTAAAAGGATTTTTAACGTAGCTGCCGCTGAAGGCGTCGTTATCTATAAAACCTACTACTAGCTGCTTGAGTAGCTGTCCTAAAAAAAGGTTTTCCTGGTAACTGACACGACTGCCGGCCGGTATGCTAAACACCTTTATGCTTACCCGGTCTACGGGATACTTAGCGTTGACAATCATTAAAGCTTCGCCGTGCCCCAAACGAACCTCCAGGGTTACTTTTGCACGATTTAAAAGCAAAGAAACCGAAATAATGTGTACTTCATAATTCTGGTTTTCAATCCCGCTCATAAGGCAAAAAACATCTTTGCAACTTGTTAGTTTAATTTTTAAAACTACACCGTTTAGCAGTAGATTTTCTTTAAAAAAACAAATTGCGTAGCGAGGCTGTCGTGGCTTTTCGTTTAAAATTAGCTCTATTAAGGCTCTCTAAGGGTAACAATTGTTGCTCTAGCTATTAATACGATCGCCTAAAGTAACATCCAGCTGGTTAAAAAGAGTGGCGATGGGGTAGTCTATTCGGGGCACCCGGGCATCATCATCAATGTCCGACCAGTCATCTTTTATCACCTTGCAGCACACGTACAGTAGAGTGTTGTTAAGGTCTAAGTAATGATCCCCAAGCCCCGTAATAAAAAATTCAAGAGGTGCATTTACCCTAAAAGCGGTCAAAGAAGGTACCTCTACATAAAAGTTATTTTAAATACTGGTTTTTGTAGGGGCTATTTGAAATAAATCCAGTTCCGATTTTGGTGCATTCGTCAGACCCACAATGAATAAAAGCCATTTTAAAATATATCCCTTTTATCGCGGGAACGAAACGCTTCCTCTTCTTAGGAGGCCTTTTAGGTATATGGCTAAGACGTCTTCCGACAGCTTTTTTTTAATGGTCTATATGGTACCTTAAATGGCTGGCGCATCGCTGCTCTTTTTCTTCTCATTACCACTAAACCGGAACCTTCCTGTGCTCCTGTTTTGTTTTTAACTGCGCTAGACACGTGGTTTACGACATTTTTGGTTATATTTTTTGCGGCTGTTTTATGTGGGGTTTAATAATGTAAAAAACCTCTTTTTAAAGGGGACACGACTTTTCTAAAAAGACTGCGAAATATGCCTTCTAAACCTATCCCGTACAAAACGAGTAATCCTTGATATCCTGCTAAGGCATAGCCAGCCTGGGCCTTGTAGTAGTTTCTATACAAAAAGGGGTCTCCATAGTTTTTCTTAGTCACAATTCTCCAGCTTCTTGGGGGCGCAAATATAGTTTAACAATTATCTTTCCAAAACTAAATGAAGCGCGCTTATTTTGATCCGTCTTTATTTCAATAGTAATGGTTCTGATGTGCTGCTTACTTAAGGGAACGTAATGCGGTTTGTCATACATTATTGTAAGAAATTCGTTGTTGCTACCGCGGATGGGAACGCAGCGCAACAGCGGCACATAGTAGTCCCCCACTAACTGATGTTCCACTATATCCGTGTACACGTATAAAGAGTTAACCACCCCGTAATGTCTGCGGGGTACTATCCTACACGGATGATTTGAAAGCATTCCCAATATTGTTGCCAATTTACCCACTGTGGAAAAAAACTACTTTCCATCGTTTGGTTTTAACTGAACGCTTCTAGTCACAGGGTTGTAAATAACGTAGGTATTTGGTTTTTCGGCATCTTTGTCTATATTCGTGATGATTTCTATTAAATGGTGAATGATTGAATAATAGCCGGAATCCATGTTGTAGGTTGGAATTTTTTTCCGAGGCTAAAGTAAATGCTGTTTCGTAAAGAAGCGTGTTCCAAAAGTGACAATAATAAATTTCCGATAAAGCGACATCCCACCGCCTTATTAAATTTAAAGGCTTGGCTAGTTTTATTGTAAAATTGGAACTAGTATTTTGAGGAAAAACCCCCGCTCAGGCGTTGCTTGGTAAGGTCATGTAAAAACTTTTTTCAGTCATTTTTTTATTAAAGGTAGTGCACTTGAGACGCTTTAAGCCAACTATTAAATTTCTTAGGCCAGCCTTTCCATTTTACAAAAAAAATTTGTTTATTCCCTGACCTTTTTCTGCTAAAAAATTTTCTACCCTGTAAACGCAGTCCTCGTTAGGGTTTACTTTTTGTAAGTCTTCAGGATAAGAAGACCGCACGACTTCCTCCCCTTCATAATCTTGTAATGCATACACCTGTCTTTGTCCTCTTAATAAAACCCCTGAAACGATAAATATTTCATCGGTAATGGTTTGCTGATTCCCCTTTTCAACAATGCACTTTGTTTTAGATACTATTTCTTGATCCCCTTTTTTAGAAATCACACGTTGCGTCTTTATTTTAAAATTACCCCCGTAGACGGTTTTCCACAGGCTTAGCGCTTTAGCTTGTGTCAGGTCAATTGGGCGTCCTCTGTGTAGTTCTGTGTTAATTTCTGTTGTAACCGTCTATGAAGACCCGGCATGTCCAGACCTGTTTTAAGCATGTTTCAACATGTTCAAACGTGTTTATCTTGCGTGTGTTTAAAGAGGTGCACCAATAAAATTTTATTTACGTCTTTTATTTTACATTGTTAACCAGTCGATTTTTCGTTTTTTAACAGGGACGTTTTTAAAAGGGGTGGTTCTACTTGTGGCCTTGACAGGCTTTAGCCCTACTTTTAGACGCTCTAAAAATTGTTCATTGGTAACATGCCCTACGATTGTCGTAGGCACGTTTAGCTCTGCCAAGGCTTTCATAGAAACATGCCACCCTTTAGGAGTCCTCTTGTTAGCGAAAGAGTTAAGTGTGATTCTTTTTAATTTCATAGAGGTTTTACCGCTGGACAGTTTGTCCCCGTATGTTTTAGGTCCCGCGGACACAAACTCCACAATGTGATCATCTGGGGGTATTTCGCTAGTTAAATCTCCTAAATAATCCAATGGGGTGGATTCCACTCCCCTTTTTACTGTACCCTTTGTTTAAAGCCTCCACCAACTCTATAGGGCACCAAGCCCCTGTTAAAGCCCTCTCCTCCTGATTGTGCCTGCAGGGGTCCTTTTGTTTTGTTTCTGCACAAAGTGCGCACAGGGGAAACATTAGTTTACCATCAACCCTGTATTGTAACACGGGAAAATACAAACCTCTTGGAGGGTACACTCTAACCTTGGCAACGCCAAAGTACTGGCAGATATCCCCAAAACCCTCATACACAATAACGGGATGTCCTACAGGATATTGATTAGTTTTGTTAACAAAAGGGTAGAGGTTGGTAAAATCGTAGTAATGAACCGGCTCCCCGGGCTGCGGTTTGTAATAATGGTAAATGGCGTTTGTTCTAGCACCGTAAAGGGCGTCTCTAGGAACCAAAGGTTGTGGCAGCTTTTTTTCTCGTAAAAAATTTTCCACCTGGTTATCGTTTGCTAGCATAGTCCTTACCTAAAACCCCTGGCTTTTTGAAAATTCAGCCTTAATGATGGTTCTGTTGTACAGCTGTCCGTGGGTTGCCTTAAGCAACGGGTTGTAATCATTTTCGCAATAGCAAATGGGGCACCGGTGAAAAAACACCCGTTAAATTCAAAGGCCGTGGGAAGGCTGTACACCCCCCGTTGTAAAAAAACACCAATTTTCATTTTCATAATACATAACGGTAATAGCTACCCCCAAGCACACTTCGAAAGAGCTCTCGTCTGTCAAGCTAATCATTTTTTGGTCCGAAAACCCCAATTCCTGATGAAGGTGTTTGGCCCCCTCTAACAGCTGGGCATCTGTAACTTTTTTATCTGATAGAAGACCCAGCACGCTACCGGCAAAAGACAGGTTGTCACCCTGGTTATTTAAATCAATTAAATGTTTTCTTTTTTTTCAAAAATTTTACTGCACGTAATAGTTTTTAGAGGTCTTACAGACCCAACTCCACCAACCCTGTTATTAATAAGTGTAACAGCCAGGCGTATAGTTTCGGACCACACAATCTCTGCGTTACTTTGCAACACATTAACGATGTTATTTAAAAAATCTACGTCGTTTAAATTTTCCCAAGGCCTCCGTAAAGAAAAGAGCTGGTGATTTATCCCCGGGACATCTAAGCGTGGCTGTACAAAATCTTCAGGGCCCACCTGATTATTAATATCATCTAGCAAATTTTGAAAAGCGATGTCGATGGCCACCATGGTTTCTGTGAACCCGGTTACTCTGTCCAAATTAGCAAAACGAAATTCTTCAAAATAGTCATAAGCCTTAAACTTCCTTCGGGGTCTTATCCAGTATCTTACACGCTCCAAATACACCTGTGGTGGTGTATCAGGAGCGGGGGAATCTGGACCTTCAGAAGAAGAAGAAGGGGTGGGAGGGTCTATTTCCCTTTCTTGGTTGGGGGGGTTGTTTTTTAAAATAGCTTTGGTTTTTTTTATGTTTTTGGCCAAAAGCCTTCTTACTATTTTAGATTTTTTCCATTTTTTTCCCTACCCCTCTTTTCATTTTTAGGTTTCATGTGCAGTCAGC
The DNA here is from genome assembly GCF_025201925.1 of Gopherus flavomarginatus. Lineage (NCBI taxonomy): Eukaryota > Metazoa > Chordata > Testudines > Testudinidae > Gopherus > Gopherus flavomarginatus. The sequence goes on from NW_026115145.1 coordinate 39,493, forward strand.
CTCTTCCTTCCCCCTTTATCGCACTTTCCACTTTTTTAATTAGTGCCCGTGTATCTGCTATTTTTTGGTCTAAAAACCACCCTTTCTTCTGGAAAATTTTGTTTTTGAAATACCTCAAGAATTAGCTTTGAAAACTTTTTTATCTATTAAACGCTTTAGAGATGTACAAACACTAAACAGCTAGTTAAAAGCAGCAACAGATGCAGCCAGCCCCACAGGAACATTCTTATTTCTGGCAAGGGTTTTGCGGGTTCCAAAACCCGGGGGATTAACTTCTTCACCCTGCTCAAACCACGCGTAAACATGGTTGCTTCCACAGAGTTGTTTGTTTTTAAAGCTAATTGTTTTGGGTCGGGGAGGCAAAGGTCTGTTGAAAACTAGGGGCTTTAACTCCTCTGCCTCGCTTACCATGGTTCCTGGAAGTTGTAGAGGTAGCTTTGGGTGGTTCAAAAGCTTGGGGGGGGGTCTGAGCCCCTTTCCCCCCCTCCCTGAAAACGAATGCTGTTTTAGAGGTAGACTTTTTGGCCTTTTTTAGTGCCGGCTGGTTTTGTGCAATAAGAGATTTGGACGCGCAGGGCTGTTCAAAATCGCTGTGCTTAATACCCTTGCTTCCAACTGCAGCTGCCTCAAAGGGAAATTTCTTGGCCTCTTTAAGCGCGCTCACCTTCAACATTTCTTCTTGAGGAATAACGCTTGATGAGTCTGCCGATACACATAAACAGAATGTTTTTTAGCACGGCTTTTTTTTAACTAACAACAACAAAGCTGTTCCCCAAAAATATATATTTTAAAAACGTTTTTGCAATAAGCGGGCTAAAAACCGCGTTTAAATTATAGTTTACACCACGCAGGGGCGGTAGAACGGCAACTTTTGTACAATAAAAGCTTTAAGGGTTTTCAAGCCCCTAAAATGCACACTATTTCCAACATCAGATTTTTTTATTTTAAAAAACACATATTTGAAAAACAGTTCACACCTTCTTCTGTAATTTCAGGAAAACTATTGGGTGGTTTTGACTTCCATCTTGTTCTAAATTAAAAAAATAAATTTTTTAAAACCTTTTATCTTAAAAATAAATTATTCTTGTGTAGCATATTAATTAGCTTACCAAAGTTTAAAGCTTGTAGCGCGGCATCTGGAATGTCAAGAAAAAAGGCCTCGTCCTATTTAAAAGAAAAAATATTGCCTTTTAAGTGAGCATAACGCTAGTATAATACCTTGACGACCCACGCAAATTATAGTAAGGTTTCTTACCATGTGGTTGCTCCCCATAACGGTAAAAGTCTTGTATTAGCAATATTTCTTTAACAGTCTTGTTAAGTTTTTGTTCCTCTATTTATAGGTTTAAACCTGTTTTTAAAAAAAGGTTTTGCCCTCCACCCCCCCCAAAATTAATATTTAAAAAGGCGTTTCTTTAAAAAAACAGGGTGCGTAAAGGGCACTTTTCTAGGAAAAAAGGCGGGTGTCGGTCCCCAGACTGCCAACATGCTTTAGCTTTAATGGCTAAAAATGTTATTTTTTTATAGTAAATGTGTTTAAACAGTTAATAAAAAGCCTTTTTTAAATGGTAATGTACCCATTTACACCCTTGTAACCAAAAACTTTTTAAAAACTGCAACCTGTATTTCTTTAATTTGTTTTATGGCCTTAGTTTTTAAAACAAAACTGCTAATTTAAAAATAAACCACGTTAAACTTTTACACAACTTATTTTACATTGTTAGTAAGTTAAAAAAATTATATATTTCTTTAAAACATATTTTAAAACGGTATTTAGGTTTTGTTACAGGGTTAAAAAAAAAGCCGAAGGCTCTGGCTGTTTAGCTAAGAGCGGAGGGGGAGTTGTCTTAGTTGGTTTTTTAAAAAACGCGGGAAGGTTTTTGGCTACACACTTTAGCTTTTAAACTTTAATGGTTAAAAAGCTTAGTTTTTATAGTAAATTAGTATGCTTCTTAATACCTGTTTTGGGGGTTCTTTTGCTTTAAAAGAAGACCTTGTTATGTTTTGTTCTTTTTTTTTAAATTTACTGACTTACAGAGGCTGTTTTTGCTAAGAGCTGCTGCAAGAGCCTGCTGTTTTTACTATAAAATGGCCCGGGTTAGCCTAAAATTAAAAAAAAACAAACCTTTTTTATTACAGCGCATTAGTTTTATCGCACTAAAATGTTTTTGCCCACTTCCATGTTATTAAAACACCTATGCCTAAATAAAGGCTATGGGTCTTCAGGTTTCCTTTTCAACCTTATTTGTTAAAAAGTGGGGAAAAAAGCAATCTTCTCTCTAACCCGCCGGTATCCTAAATATGGGGACTATAAACCGCCTGTTACTAAAAAAAAATCTAGGTTGCTTCTGCATAATTTTTTATTACAACACATACAAAAGGGTTGTGGCTTAGGTTTGTCTTTCGAGTCATTATCCCTTTGCAAAACTTAATGTAATTGTAACTTGTGTTTGTTAAAAAGTTTGGGAAAGAAGCAGCCTTCTTATCTCTGACCCACTGCTCACAGAGGCTTCTTTACTAACAGGTGCTTTGCCCGACTTTCACATTGTTTTTACTAAAAAAGAAAAAAAAAACCAATTAGTTTAAAACCTAGGGAAAAACTTTAAAAAAGGGTGTATTACGAAAAGCTTGCGCGTTTTAAAAACATCTTTGTAAAAGGGCTACTTGGTGGGAAAATGCTGCGGGTCTGTTTCTTTAGATAAGAAAAAACAGATAATAGGAAGGGTGGAAAGAGGGGGAGCTGGCTCTTGCTTAAAGTCTTGAGACACTAGGTTTGGTTCAGGAAAATGAATTCTATGACGCTGTTGTAAAACTACCTCTGATTGGTCCGATCCAAAGGCGGTGATAACGAGGCTAAGAGGGTTTGAACCCGGAAAGCTGCCTCATTCTGCAGAAAGACGGGAAAAGGTAACAATTCTATCTCTTTCTCTTTAATCCTACCATGTGTTCTCTATTTTTGCTCTTTGCAAATTGGACTCTCTCTTCGCTTTTCTTGTCTTGTAAACCGCCCTGATTCTGAATTCTTTTTTACCCTGTGCTTACTAAACAGACTCTGCCTGCTTCTCTCTCTGTCTCATTCTGATTCCGCCATGTGCTGTCTATCTTTGATCTTTCTTCTTAATCTGCAATGATATTGAATAGTCTAAATACTTTTTTACCCCGTGCTTACAAAACAGGCTTTGCCTTTGTCAATTTTCCTTTTAAACTTCGTTTTTCTTAATCTACATTGGTATTATTTAGTTTTAATGTGTTTTATTTACTAAGGTTAAACCAAAAAAGCTACCTGGTTTTACAAAAAGACTGCAAAGGTAAACTTTTTTTAAGTTTACCGTAAGCTTTATTGTATTTTTCTTAGACACTTTTTAAAAAAGTTTTTATGCTGTGCTTACCAAACAGGTTTTGCCTTAGAAAATTCCCTTTATAAACCTAGATTACAATATTATTTAACTTTTTTATTAATACACCCTGATATTTAATACACTTTTTATTCATGTCATCAAGCACAAAACTACACAACACTTCCCCTAGTCAAACACATACACGCCCATTTTTTTCAGAATAGTCTACGGAGCCAACGGAAATGGAGGGTGGGAAGCCGGACATAAGCCCTAAAAGGGCCGTGGAAACGTGTCAAAATTGCATGGTGATGAGTACTATCGAGCTTATTACTACTCATGGTTCTCCGGGGCCACGGTTGGGGCCCGCAGGGGTTGAGACCCTGGAGCTACGGTTGGGGCCCCAGGGGGTAGGTCCCTATTGCGGGGTTCGGTCCCAAAGCGGTTGGGCCCCTAGAGCTGGGGTTGGGGCCCCCAGGGGTTAGGCCCCTGGAGCTATGGTTCGGGCCCCCAGGGGTTGGGCCCCTGGAGCTATGGTTCGGTCCCCCAGGGTTTGGGCCCCTGGAGCTGGTGTTGGGGTCCCCAGGGGTTGGGCCCCTGGAGCTATGGTTCGGGCCCCCAGGGGTTGGGCCCCTGGAGCTGGTGTTGGGGCCCCCAGGGGTTGGGCCCCTGGAGTTGGTGTTGGGGCCCCCAGGGGTTGGGCCCCTGGAGCTGGTGTTCGGGCCCCCAGGGGTTGGGCCCCTGGAGTTGGTGTTGGGGCCCCCAGGGGTTGGGCCCCTGGAGTTGGTGTTGGGGCCCCCAGGGTTTGGGCCCCTGGAGCTATGGTTCGGGGCCCCCAGGGGTTGGGCCCCTGGAGCTTGGTGTTGGGGCCCCCAGGGGTTTGGGCCCCTGGAGCTGGTGTTGGGGCCCCCAGGGTTTGAGCCCCTGGAGCTTGGGTTCGGGCCCCCAGGGTTTGGGCCCCTGGAGTTGGTGTTGGGGCCCCCAGGGGTTGGGCCCCTGGAGCTATGGTTCGGGGCCCCCAGGGGTTGGGCCCCTGGAGCTGGTGTTGGGGCCCCCAGGGTTTGGGCCCCTGGAGTTGGTGTTGGGGCCCCCAGGGTTTGGGCCCCTGGAGCTGGTGTTGGGGCCCCCAGGGGTTGGGCCCCTGGAGCTATGGTTCGGGCCCCCAGGGGTTTGGCCCCTGGAGTTCGTGTTGGGGCCCCCAGGGTTTGGGCCCCTGGAGCTGGTGTTGGGGCCCCCAGGGGTTGGGCCCCTGGAGTTGGTGTTGGGGCCCCCAGGGGTTGGGCCCCTGGAGCTGGTGTTGGGGCCCCCAGGGGTTGGGCCCCTGGAGCTATGGTTCGGGCCCCCAGGGGTTGGGCCCCTGGAGCTGGTGTTGGGGCCCCCAGGGGTTGGGCCCCTGGAGTTGGTGTTGGGGCCCCCAGGGTTTGGGCCCCTGGAGCTGGTGTTGGGGCCCCCAGGGGTTGGGCCCCTGGAGCTATGGTTCGGGCCCCCAGGGGTTGGGCCCCTGGAGCTGGTGTTGGGGCCCCCAGGGGTTGGGCCCCTGGAGCTGGTGTTCGGGCCCCCAGGGGTTGGGCCCCTGGAGCTGGTGTTGGGGCCCCCAGGGTTTGGGCCCCTGGAGATGGTGTTGGGGCCCCCAGGGGTTGGGCCCCTGGAGCTATGGTTCGGGCCCCCAGGGGTTGGGCCCCTGGAGCTGGTGTTGGGGCCCCCAGGGTTTGGGCCCCTGGAGTTGGTTTTGGGGCCCCCAGGGTTTGGGCCCCTGGAGCTGGTGTTGGGGCCCCCAGGGGTTGGGCCCCTGGAGTTGGTGTTGGGGCCCCAGGGGTTGGGCCCCTGGAGTTGGTATTTGGGTCCCCCAGGGGTTGGGCCCCTGGAGCTATGGTTCGGGGCCCCCAGGGTTTGAGCCCCTGGAGCTTGGTGTTGGGGCCCCCAGGGTTGGGCCCCTGGAGATATTGTTCGGGCCCCCAGGGTTTGGGCCCCTGGAGCTGGTGTTGGGGCCCCCAGGGTTTGGGCCCCTGGAGATCTGGTGTTGGGGCCCTCAGGGGTTGGGCCCCCTGCAGCTATGGTTCGGGCCCCCAGGGGTTGGGCCCCTGGAGCTATGTGTTGGGTCCCCCAGGGTTTGGGCCCCTGGAGCTGGTGTTGGGGTCCCCCAGGGTTTGGGACCCTGGAGCTATGGTTGGGGTCCCCCAGGGGTTGGGCCCCTGGAGCTTGGTGTCTGGAGCCCCCAGGGGTTGGGCCCCTGGAGTTGGTGTTGGTTCCCCCAGGGTTTGGGCCCCTGGAGCTGGTGTTGGGGCCCCCAGGGTTTGAGCCCCTGGAGTTGGTGTTGGGGCCCCCAGGGTTTGGGCCCCTGGAGCTATGTGTTGGGGCCCCCAGGGTTTGGGCCCCTGGAGCTATGGTTCGGGCCCCCAGGGTTTGGGCCCCTGGAGATATGGTTCGGGCCCTCAGGGGATGGGCCCCCGCAGCTATGGTTCTGACCGCCAGGGATTGGGCCCCTGGAGCTGGTGTTGGGGCCCCCAGGGGTTGGGCCCCTGGAGTTGGTGTTGGGGCCCCCAGGGGTGGGGCCCCTGGAGCTCTGGTTCGGGCCCGCAGGGTTTGGGCCCCTGGACTTGGTGTTGGGGCCCCCAGGGTTTGGGCCCCTGGAGTTAGTGTTGGGGCCCCCAGGGGTTGGGCCCCTGGAGCTATGGTTCGGGCTCCAGGGGTTGGGCCCCTGGAGTTGCTGTGGGGCCCCCAGGGGTTGGGCCCCTGGAGCTATGGATCGGGCCCCAGGGGTTGGGCCCCTGGAGCTGGTGTTGGGGCCCCCAGGGGTTGGGCCCCTGGAGTTGGTTTTCGGGCCCCGAGGGTTTGGGCCCCTGGAGCTGGTGTTGGGGCCCCCAGGGGTTGGGCCATTGGAGTTGGTGTGGGGGCCCCCAGGGGTTGGGCCCCTGGAGCTGGTGTTGGGTCCCCAGGGGTTGGGCCCCTGGAGCTTGTGTTGGGGCCCCCAGGGGTTGGGCCCCTGGAGTTGGTGTTGGGGCCCCCAGGGGTTGGGCCCCTGGAGCTATGGTTCGGGCCCCCAGGGGTTGGGCCCCTGGAGTTGGTGTTGGGGCCCCCAGGGGTTTGGGCCCCTGGAGATATGGTGTTCGGGCCCCCAGGGTTGGGCCCCTGGAGCTGGTGTTGGGGCCCCCAGGGGTTGGGCCCCTGGAGCTATGGTTCGGGCCCCCAGGGGTTGGGCCCCTGGAGTTGGTGTTGGGGCCCCAGGGGTTGGGCCCCTGGAGCTATGGTGTTGGGGCCCCCAGGGTTTGGGCCCCTGGAGTTGGTGTTGGGGCCCCCAGGGGTTGGGCCCCTGGAGCTGGTATTGGGCCCCCAGGGTTTGGGCCCCTGGAGCTGGTGTTGGGGCCCCCAGGGTTTGAGCCCCTGGAGTTGGTGTTGGGGCCCCCAGGGTTTGGGCCCCTGGAGTTGGTGTTGGGGCCCCCAGGGTTTGGGCCCCTGGAGTTGGTGTTGGGCCCCCAGGGGTTGGGCCCCTGGAGCTATGGTTCGGGCCCCCAGGGGTTGGGCCCCTGGAGCTATGGTTCGGGCCCCCAGGGGTTGGGCCCCTGGAGCTGGTGTTGGGGCCCCCAGGGGTTGGGCCCCTGGAGCTGGTGTTGGGGCCCCCAGGGGTTGGGCCCCTGGAGCTATGGTTTCGGGGCCCCCAGGGGTTGGGCCCCTGGAGCTTGGTGTTGGGGCCCCCAGGGGTTGGGCCCCTGGAGCTATGGTGTTCGGGGCCCCCAGGGGTTGGGCCCCTGGAGCTATGGTGTTGGGGCCCCCAGGGTTTGGGCCCCTGGAGCTGGTGTTGGGGCCCCCAGGGTTTGGGCCCCTGGAGCTTGGTGTTGGGGCCCCCAGGGTTGGGCCCCTGGAGCTTGGTGTTGGGGCCCCCAGGGTTTGGGCCCCTGGAGCTTGGTGTCGGGCCCCCAGGGGTTGGGCCCCTGGAGCTGGTGTTGGGGCCCCCAGGGTTTGGGCCCCTGGAGCTGGTGTTGGGGCCCCCAGGGTTTGGGCCCCTGGAGCTGGTGTTGGGGCCCCCAGGGTTTGGGCCCCTGGAGCTAGGTGTTGGGGCCCCCAGGGGTTGGGCCCCTGGAGCTGTGGTTGGGGCCCCCAGGGGTTGGGCCCCTGGAGCTGGTGTTGGGGCCCCCAGGGGTTGGGCCCCTGGAGCTGGTGTTGGGGGCCCCCAGGGGTTGGGCCCTGGAGCTATGGTTCGGGGCCCCCAGGGGTTGGGCCCCTGGAGCTTGGTGTTGGGGCCCCCAGGGGTTTGGGCCCCTGGAGTTGGTGTTGGGGCCCCCAGGGGTTTGGGCCCCTGGAGCTTGGTGTTGGGGCCCCCAGGGGTTTGGGCCCCTGGAGCTATGGTTCGGGGCCCCCAGGGGTTGGGCCCCTGGAGCTGGTGTTGGGGCCCCCAGGGGTTGGGCCCCTGGAGCTTGGTGTTGGGCCCCCAGGGGTTGGGCCCCTGGAGTTGGTGTTGGGGCCCCCAGGGGTTGGGCCCCTGGAGTTGATGTTGGGGCCCCCAGGGTTTGGGCCCCTGGAGCTGGTGTTGGGGCTCCCAGGGGTTGGGCCCCTGGAGTTGGTGTTGGGGCCCCCAGGGTTTGGGCCCCTGGAGCTGGTGTTGGGGCCCCCAGGGGTTGGGCCCCTGGAGCTATGGTGTTGGGGCCCCCAGGGGTTGGGCCCCTGGAGCTGGTGTTGGGGCCCCCAGGGGTTGGGCCCCTGGAGCTTGGTGTTGGGGCCCCCAGGGGTTGGGCCCCTGGAGTGGTGTTGGGGCCCCCAGGGGTTGGGCCCCTGGAGCTATGGTTCGGGCCCCCAGGGGTTGGGCCCCTGGAGCTGGTGTTGGGGCCCCCAGGGGTTGGGCCCCTGGAGCTGGTGTTGGGGCCCCCAGGGGTTGGGCCCCTGGAGCTATGGTTCGGGCCCCCAGGGGTTGGGCCCCTGGAGTTGGTGTTGGGGCCCCCAGGGTTTGGGCCCCTGGAGCTGGTGTTGGGGCCCCCAGGGGTTGGGCCCCTGGAGCTATGGTTCGGGCCCCCCAGGGGTTGGGCCCCTGGAGCTGGTGTTGGGGCCCCCAGGGTTTGGGCCCCTGGAGCTGGTGTTGGGCCCCCAGGGTTGGGCCCCTGGAGCTATGGTTTGGGCCCCCAGGGTTTGGGCCCCTGGAGCTGGTGTTCGGTCTCCCAGGGTTTGGGCCCCTGGAGCTGGTGTTGGGGCTGCCAGGGGTTGGGCCCTGGAGCTGGTGTTGGGGCCCCCAAGGGTTGGGCCCCTGGAGCTGGTGTTGGGGCCCCCAGGGGTTGGGCCCCTGGAGCTGGTGTTGGGGCCCCAGGGGTTGGGCCCCTGGAGCTATGGTTGGGGCCCCCAGGGGTTGGGCCCCTGGAGCTGGTGTTGGGGCCCCAGGGTTTGGGCCCCTGGAGATGTGAGGTTGGGGCCCCCAGGGGTTGGGCCCTGGAGCTGGTGTTGGGGCCCCCAGGGGTTGGGCCCCTGGAGCTGGTGTTGGGGCCCCCAGGGTTTGGGCCCCTGGAGCTGGTGTTGGGGCCCCCAGGGTTTGGGCCCCTGGAGCTGGTGTTGGGGCCCCCAGGGGTTGGGCCCCTGGAGCTGGTGTTGGGCCCCCAGGGGTTGGGCCCCTGGAGCTATGGTTTGGGGCCCCCAGGGTTTGGGCCCCTGGAGCTGGTGTTGGGGCCCCCAGGGTTTGGGCCCCTGGAGCTGGTGTTGGGGCCCCCAGGGGTTGGGCCCCTGGAGCTATGGTTCGGGCCCCCAGGGGTTGGGCCCCTGGAGCTGGTGTTGGGGCCCCCAGGGGTTGGGCCCCTGGAGCTGGTGTTGGGGCCCCCAGGGGTTGGGCCCCTGGAGCTGGTGGTTGGGCCCCCAGGGGTTGGGCCCCTGGAGCTGGTGTTGGGGCCCCCAGGGGTTGGGCCCCTGGAGCTGGTGTTGGGGCCCCCAGGGGTTGGGCCCCTGGAGCTATGGTTCGGGCCCCCAGGGTTGGGGCCCCAGAGCTGGTGTTGGGGCCCCCAGGGTTTGGGCCCCTGGAGCTGGTGTTGGGGCCCCCAGGGGTTGGGCCCCTGGAGCTGGTGTTGGGGCCCCCAGGGGTTGGGCCCCTGGAGCTATGGTTCGGGCCCCCAGGGGTTGGGCCCCTGGAGCTGGTGTTGGGGCCCCCAGGGTTTGGGCCCCTGGAGTTGGTGTTGGGGCCCCCAGGGTTTGGGCCCCTGGAGCTGGTGTTGGGGCCCCCAGGGTTTGGGCCCCTGGAGCTATGGTTCGGGCCCCCAGGGGTTGGGCCCCTGGAGTTGGTGTTGGGGCCCCAGGGTTTGGGCCCCTGGAGCTGGTGTTGGGGCCCCCAGGGGTTGGGCCCCTGGAGCGGTGGTTCGGGCCCCCAGGGGTTGGGCCCCTGGAGCTGGTGTTGGGGCCCCCAGGGTTTGGGCCCCTGGAGCTGGTGTTGGGGCCCCCAGGGTTGGGCCCCTGGAGCTATGGTTTGGGCCCCCAGGGGTTGGGCCCCTGGAGCTGGTGTTGGGGCCCCCAGGGTTTGGGCCCCTGGAGCTGGTGTTGGGGCCCCCAGGGGTTGGGCCCCTGGAGCTTGTGTTGGGGCCCCCAGGGGTTGGGCCCCTGGAGCTATGGTTCGGGCCCCCAGGGTTTGGGCCCCTGGAGCTGGTGTTGGGGCCCCCAGGGGTTGGGCCCCTGGAGCTATGGTTGGGGCCCCCAGGGGTTGGGCCCCTGGAGCTGGTGTTGGGGCCCCCAGGGGTTGGGCCCCTGGAGCTGGTGTTGGGGCCCCCAGGGTTTGGGCCCCTGGAGCTGGTGTTGGGGCCCCCAGGGGTTGGGCCCCTGGAGCTGGTGTTGGGGCCCCCAGGGTTGGGCCCCTGGAGCTGGTGTTGGGGCCCCCAGGGTTTGGGCCCCTGGAGCTATGGTTCGGGCCCCCAGGGTTGGGCCCCTGGAGCTGGTGTTGGGGCCCCCAGGGGTTGGGCCCCTGGAGCTGGTGTTGGGGCCCCCAGGGTTTGGGCCCCTGGAGCTGGTGTTGGGGCCCCCAGGGGTTGGGCCCCTGGAGCTATGGTTCGGGCCCCCAGGGTTTGGGCCCCTGGAGCTGGTGTTGGGCCCCCAGGGGTTGGGCCCCTGGAGCTGGTGTTGGGGCCCCCAGGGGTTGGGCCCCTGGAGCTGGTGTTGGGGCCCCCAGGGTTTGGGCCCCTGGAGCTGGTGTTGGGGCCCCAGGGGTTGGGCCCCTGGAGCTGGTGTTGGGGCCCCCAGGGGTTGGGCCCCTGGAGCTGGTGTTGGGGCCCCCAGGGTTTGGGCCCCTGGAGCTGGTGTTGGGCCCCCAGGGGTTGGGCCCCTGGAGCTGGTGTTGGGCCCCCAGGGTTTGGGCCCCTGGAGCTGGTGTTGGGGCCCCCAGGGTTGGGCCCCTGGAGCTATGGTTCGGGCCCCCAGGGGTTGGGCCCCTGGAGCTGGTGTTGGGGCCCCCAGGGGTTGGGCCCCTGGAGCTGGTGTTGGGGCCCCCAGGGGTTGGGCCCCTGGAGCTGGTGTTTGGGCCCCCAGGGGTTGGGCCCCTGGAGCTGGTGTTGGGGCCCCCAGGGTTTGGGCCCCTGGAGCTGGTGTTGGGGCCCCCAGGGGTTGGGCCCCTGGAGCTATGGTTGGGGCCCCCAGGGTTTGGGCCCCTGGAGCTGGTGTTGGGGCCCCCAGGGGTTGGGCCCCTGGAGCTATGGTTCGGGCCCCCAGGGTTGGGCCCCTGGAGCTGGTGTTGGGGCCCCCAGGGTTGGGCCCCTGGAGCTGGTGTTGGGGCCCCCAGGGGTTGGGCCCCTGGAGCTATGGTTCGGGCCCCCAGGGGTTGGGCCCCTGGAGCTGGTGTTGGGGCCCCCAGGGTTTGGGCCCCTGGAGCTGGTGTTGGGGCCCCCAGGGTTTGGGCCCCTGGAGCTGGTGTTGGGGCCCCCAGGGGTTGGGCCCCTGGAGCTGGTGTTGGGGCCCCCAGGGTTTGGGCCCCTGGAGCTGGTGTTGGGGCCCCCAGGGTTTGGGCCCCTGGAGCTGGTGTTGGGGCCCCCAGGGGTTGGGCCCCTGGAGCTGGTGTTGGGGCCCCCAGGGGTTGGGCCCCTGGAGCTGGTGTTCGGGCCCCCAGGGTTTGGCCCCTGGAGCTGGTGTTGGGGCCCCCAGGGTTTGGGCCCCTGGAGCTGGTGTTGGGGCCCCCAGGGGTTGGGCCCCTGGAGCTATGGTTCGGGCCCCCAGGGGTTGGGCCCCTGGAGCTGGTGTTGGGGCCCCCAGGGTTTGGGCCCCTGGAGCTGGTGTTGGGGCCCCCAGGGGTTGGGCCCCTGGAGCTATGTTTCGGGCCCCCAGGGTTGGGCCCCTGGAGCTGGTGTTGGGGCCCCCAGGGGTTGAGCCCCTGGAGCTGGTGTTGGGGCCCCCAGGGGTTGGGCCCCTGGAGCTATGGTTGGGCCCCCAGGGGTTGGGCCCCTGGAGTTGTGGTTGGGGCCCCCAGGGTTTGGGCCCCTGGAGCTGGTGTTGGGGCCCCCAGGGGTTGGGCCCCTGGAGCTATGGTTCGGGCCCCCAGGGGTTGGGCCCCTGGAGCTGGTGTTGGGGCCCCCGGGGTTGGGCCCCTGGAGCTATGGTTCGGGCCCCCAGGGGTTGGGCCCCTGGAGCTGGTGTTGGGGCCCCCAGGGTTTGGGCCCCTGGAGCTGGTGTTGGGGCCCCCAGGGGTTGGGCCCCTGGAGCTATGGTTCGGGCCCCCAGGGTTTGGGCCCCTGGAGCTGGTGTTGGGGCCCCCAGGGGTTGGGCCCCTGGAGTTGGTGTTGGGGCCCCCAGGGGTTGGGCCCCTGGAGCTATGGTTCGGGCCCCCAGGGGTTGGGCCCCTGGAGCTGGTGTTGGGGCCCCCAGGGTTTGGGCCCCTGGAGCTGGTGTTGGGGCCCCCAGGGTTTGGGCCCCTGGAGCTGGTGTTGGGGCCCCCAGGGTTTGGGCCCCTGGAGCTGGTGTTGGGGCCCCCAGGGGTTGGGCCCCTGGAGCTGGTGTTTCGGGCCCCCAGGGTTTGGGCCCCTGGAGCTGGTGTTGGGGCCCCCAGGGTTTGGGCCCCTGGAGCTGGTGTTGGGGCCCCCAGGGGTTGGGCCCCTGGAGCTGGTGGTTGGGGCCCCCAGGGGTTGGGCCCCTGGAGCTGGTGTTGGGGCCCCCAGGGTTTGGGCCCCTGGAGCTGGTGTTGGGGCCCCCAGGGGTTGGGCCCCTGGAGCTGGTGTTGGGGCCCCCAGGGGTTGGGCCCCTGGAGCTATGGTTCGGGCCCCCAGGGGTTGGGCCCCTGGAGCTGGTGTTGGGGCCCCCAGGGGTTGGGCCCCTGGAGCTATGGTGTTGGGCCCCCAGGGTTGGGCCCCTGGAGCTGGTGTTGGGGCCCCCAGGGTTTGGGCCCCTGGAGCTGGTGTTGGGGCCCCCAGGGGTTGGGCCCCTGGAGCTATGGTTCGGGCCCCCAGGGGTTGGGCCCCTGGAGCTGGTGTTGGGGCCCCCAGGGTTTGGGCCCCTGGAGCTGGTGTTGGGGCCCCCAGGGTTGGGCCCCTGGAGCTGGTGTTGGGGCCCCCAGGGGTTGGGCCCCTGGAGCTGGTGTTGGGGCCCCCAGGGTTTGGGCCCCTGGAGCTGGTGTTGGGGCCCCCAGGGGTTGGGCCCCTGGAGCTGGTGTTGGGGCCCCCAGGGGTTGGGCCCCTGGAGCTGGTGTTGGGGCCCCCAGGGGTTGGGCCCCTGGAGCTATGGTTGGGGCCCCCAGGGTTTGGGCCCCTGGAGCTGGTGTTGGGGCCCCCAGGGTTTGGGCCCCTGGAGCTGGTGTTGGGGCCCCCAGGGGTTGGGCCCCTGGAGCTATGGTTCGGGGCCCCCAGGGGTTGGGCCCCTGGAGCTGGTGTTGGGGCCCCCAGGGGTTGGGCCCCTGGAGCTGGTGTTGGGGCCCCCAGGGGTTGGGCCCCTGGAGCTATGGTTCGGGCCCCCAGGGGTTGGGCCCCTGGAGCTGGTGTTGGGGCCCCCGGGGTTGGGCCCCTGGAGCTGGTGTTGGGGCCCCCAGGGGTTGGGCCCCTGGAGCTATGGTTGGGGCCCCCAGGGGTTGGGCCCCTGGAGCTGGTGTTGGGGCCCCCAGGGTTTGGGCCCCTGGAGCTGGTGTTGGGGCCCCCAGGGGTTGGGCCCCTGGAGCTGGTGTTGGGGCCCCCAGGGGTTGGGCCCCTGGAGCTATGTTGGGGCCCCCAGGGGTTGGGCCCCTGGAGCTGGTGTTGGGGCCCCCAGGGGTTGGGCCCCTGGAGCTGGTGTTGGGGCCCCCAGGGTTTGGGCCCCTGGAGCTGGTGTTGGGGCCCCCAGGGGTTGGGCCCCTGGAGCTATGGTTCGGGCCCCCAGGGGTTGGGCCCCTGGAGCTGGTGTTGGGGCCCCCAGGGTTTGGGCCCCTGGAGCTGGTGTTGGGGCCCCCAGGGTTGGGCCCCTGGAGCTATGGTTCGGGCCCCCAGGGGTTGGGCCCCTGGAGCTGGTGTTGGGGCCCCAGGGGTTGGGCCCCTGGAGCTGGTGTTGGGGCCCCCAGGGGTTGGGCCCCTGGAGCTATGGTGTTGGGGCCCCCAGGGGTTGGGCCCCTGGAGCTGGTGTTGGGGCCCCCAGGGGTTGGGCCCCTGGAGCTGGTGGTTGGGGCCCCCAGGGGTTGGGCCCCTGGAGCTGGTGTTGGGCCCCCAGGGTTGGGCCCCTGGAGCTATGGTGTTGGGGCCCCCAGGGTTTGGGCCCCTGGAGCTGGTGTTGGGGCCCCCAGGGGTTGGGCCCCTGGAGCTGGTGTTGGGGCCCCCAGGGGTTGGGCCCCTGGAGCTGGTGTTGGGGCCCCCAGGGGTTGGGCCCCTGGAGCTGGTGTTGGGGCCCCCAGGGTTTGGGCCCCTGGAGCTGGTGTTGGGGCCCCCAGGGTTTGGGCCCCTGGAGCTGGTGTTGGGGCCCCCAGGGGTTGGGCCCCTGGAGCTGGTGTTGGGCCCCCAGGGGTTGGGCCCCTGGAGCGGTGGTTGGGGCCCCCAGGGGTTGGGCCCCTGGAGCTGGTGTTGGGGCCCCCAGGGTTTGGGCCCCTGGAGCTGGTGTTGGGCCCCCAGGGTTTGGGCCCCTGGAGCTGGTGTTGGGGCCCCCAGGGGTTGGGCCCCTGGAGCTGGTGTTGGGCCCCCAGGGTTTGGGCCCCTGGAGCTGGTGTTGGGGCCCCCAGGGGTTGGGCCCCTGGAGCTATGGTTCGGGCCCCCAGGGGTTGGGCCCCTGGAGCTGGTGTTGGGGCCCCCAGGGTTTGGGCCCCTGGAGCTGGTGTTGGGGCCCCCAGGGGTTGGGCCCCTGGAGCTGGTGTTGGGGCCCCCAGGGTTTGGGCCCCTGGAGCTGGTGTTGGGGCCCCCAGGGGTTGGGCCCCTGGAGCTATGTTCGGGCCCCCAGGGTTGGGCCCCTGGAGCTGGTGTTGGGGCCCCCAGGGTTTGGGCCCCTGGAGCTGGTGTTGGGGCCCCCAGGGGTTGGGCCCCTGGAGCTGGTGTTGGGGCCCCCAGGGTTTGGGCCCCTGGAGCTGGTGTTGGGGCCCCCAGGGGTTGGGCCCCTGGAGCTATGGTTCGGGCCCCCAGGGGTTGGGCCCCTGGAGCTGGTGTTGGGGCCCCCAGGGTTTGGGCCCCTGGAGCTGGTGTTGGGGCCCCCAGGGGTTGGGCCCCTGGAGCTATGGTTCGGGCCCCCAGGGGTTGGGCCCCTGGAGCTGGTGTTGGGGCCCCCAGGGTTTGGGCCCCTGGAGCTGGTGTTGGGGCCCCCAGGGGTTGGGCCCCTGGAGCTATGTTGGGGCCCCCAGGGGTTGGGCCCCTGGAGCTATGGTTCGGGCCCCCAGGGGTTGGGCCCCTGGAGCTGGTGTTGGGGCCCCCAGGGGTTGGGCCCCTGGAGCTATGGTTCGGGCCCCCAGGGGTTGGGCCCCTGGAGCTGGTGTTGGGGCCCCCAGGGGTTGGGCCCCTGGAGCTATGGTTCGGGCCCCCAGGGGTTGGGCCCCTGGAGCTGGTGTTGGGGCCCCCAGGGGTTGGGCCCCTGGAGCTGGTGTTGGGGCCCCCAGGGGTTGGGCCCCTGGAGCTATGGTTCGGGCCCCCAGGGGTTGGGCCCCTGGAGCTGGTGTTGGGGCCCCCAGGGTTTGGGCCCCTGGAGCTATGGTGTTGGGGCCCCAGGGTTGGGCCCCTGGAGCTGGTGTTGGGGCCCCCGGGGTTGGGCCCCTGGAGCTGGTGTTGGGGCCCCCAGGGTTTGGGCCCCTGGAGCTGGTGTTGGGGCCCCCAGGGTTTGGGCCCCTGGAGCTGGTGTTGGGGCCCCCAGGGGTTGGGCCCCTGGAGCTGGTGTTGGGGCCCCCAGGGGTTGGGCCCCTGGAGCTGGGGTTCGGGCCCCCAGGGGTTGGGCCCCTGGAGCTGGTGTTGGGGCCCCCAGGGTTTGGGCCCCTGGAGCTGGTGTTGGGGCCCCCAGGGGTTGGGCCCCTGGAGCTATGTTGGGGCCCCAGGGGTTGGGCCCCTGGAGCTGGTGTTGGGGCCCCCAGGGTTGGGCCCCTGGAGCTGGTGTTGGGGCCCCCAGGGGTTGGGCCCCTGGAGCTGTGGTTGGGGCCCCAGGGGTTGGGCCCCTGGAGCTGGTGTTGGGGCCCCCAGGGGTTGGGCCCCTGGAGCTGGTGTTGGGGCCCCCAGGGGTTGGGCCCCTGGAGCTATGGTTCGGGGCCCCAGGGGTTGGGCCCCTGGAGCTGGTGTTGGGGCCCCCAGGGTTTGGGCCCCTGGAGCTGGTGTTGGGGCCCCAGGGTTTGGGCCCCTGGAGCTGGTGTTGGGGCCCCCAGGGGTTGGGCCCCTGGAGCTATGTTGGGGCCCCCAGGGGTTGGGCCCCTGGAGCTGGTGTTGGGGCCCCCAGGGTTTGGGCCCCTGGAGCTGGTGTTGGGGCCCCCAGGGTTTGGGCCCCTGGAGCTGGTGTTGGGGCCCCCAGGGTTGGGCCCCTGGAGCTATGGTTCGGGCCCCCAGGGGTTGGGCCCCTGGAGCTGGTGTCGGGGCCCCCAGGGTTTGGGCCCCTGGAGCTGGTGTTGGGGCCCCCAGGGTTGGGCCCCTGGAGCTATGTTCGGGCCCCCAGGGGTTGGGCCCCTGGAGCTGGTGTTGGGGCCCCCAGGGTTTGGGCCCCTGGAGCTGGTGTTGGGGCCCCCAGGGGTTGGGCCCCTGGAGCTATGGTTTGGGCCCCCAGGGGTTGGGCCCCTGGAGCTGGTGTTGGGGCCCCCAGGGTTTGGGCCCCTGGAGCTGGTGTTGGGGCCCCCAGGGGTTGGGCCCCTGGAGCTGGTGTTGGGCCCCCAGGGGTTGGGCCCCTGGAGCTATGGTTCGGGCCCCCAGGGTTTGGGCCCCTGGAGCTGGTGTTGGGGCCCCCAGGGGTTGGGCCCCTGGAGCTATGGTTCGGGCCCCCAGGGGTTGGGCCCCTGGAGCTGGTGTTGGGGCCCCCAGGGGTTGGGCCCCTGGAGCTGGTGTTGGGGCCCCCAGGGTTTGGGCCCCTGGAGCTGGTGTTGGGGCCCCCAGGGGTTGGGCCCCTGGAGTTGGTGTTGGGGCCCCCAGGGTTTGGGCCCCTGGAGCTGGTGTTGGGGCCCCCAGGGGTTGGGCCCCTGGAGCTATGGTTCGGGCCCCCAGGGGTTGGGCCCCTGGAGCTGGTGTTGGGGCCCCCAGGGTTTTGGGCCCCTGGAGCTGGTGTTGGGGCCCCCAGGGTTTGGGCCCCTGGAGCTGGTGTTGGGGCCCCCAGGGGTTGGGCCCCTGGAGCTATGGTTCGGGCCCCCAGGGTTTGGGCCCCTGGAGCTGGTGTTGGGGCCCCCAGGGTTTGGGCCCCTGGAGCTGGTGTTGGGGCCCCCAGGGGTTGGGCCCCTGGAGCTGGTGTTGGGGCCCCCAGGGTTTGGGCCCCTGGAGCTATGGTTGGGGCCCCCAGGGGTTGGGCCCCTGGAGCTATGGTTCGGGCCCCCAGGGGTTGGGCCCCTGGAGCTGGTGTTGGGGCCCCCAGGGGTTGGGCCCCTGGAGCTGGTGTTGGGGCCCCCAGGGGTTGGGCCCCTGGAGCTATGGTTCGGGCCCCCAGGGGTTGGGCCCCTGGAGCTGGTGTTGGGGCCCCCAGGGGTTGGGCCCCTGGAGCTGGTGTTGGGGCCCCCAGGGTTTGGGCCCCTGGAGCTGGTGTTGGGGCCCCCAGGGTTTGGGCCCCTGGAGCTGGTGTTGGGGCCCCCAGGGTTTGGGCCCCTGGAGCTATGTTCGGGCCCCCAGGGGTTGGGCCCCTGGAGCTGGTGTTGGGGCCCCCAGGGTTTGGGCCCCTGGAGCTGGTGTTGGGGCCCCCAGGGTTGGGCCCCTGGAGCTGGTGTTGGGGCCCCAGGGTTGGGCCCCTGGAGCTGGTGTTGGGGCCCCCAGGGGTTGGGCCCCTGGAGCTATGGTTCGGGCCCCCAGGGGTTGGGCCCCTGGAGCTGGTGTTGGGGCCCCCAGGGTTTGGGCCCCTGGAGCTGGTGTTGGGGCCCCAGGGTTTGGGCCCCTGGAGCTGGTGTTGGGGCCCCCAGGGGTTGGGCCCCTGGAGCTATGGTTCGGGCCCCCAGGGGTTGGGCCCCTGGAGCTGGTGTTGGGGCCCCCAGGGTTTGGGCCCCTGGAGCTGGTGTTGGGGCCCCCAGGGGTTGGGCCCCTGGAGCTATGGTTCGGGCCCCCAGGGGTTGGGCCCCTGGAGCTGGTGTTGGGCCCCCAGGGTTTGGGCCCCTGGAGCTGGTGTTGGGGCCCCCAGGGGTTGGGCCCCTGGAGCTGGTGTTGGGGCCCCCAGGGGTTGGGCCCCTGGAGCTGGTGTTCGGGCCCCCAGGGTTTGGGCCCCTGGAGCTGGTGTTGGGGCCCCCAGGGTTTGGGCCCCTGGAGCTGGTGTTGGGGCCCCCGGGGTTGGGCCCCTGGAGCTGGTGTTGGGGCCCCCAGGGTTTGGGCCCCTGGAGCTATGGTTCGGGCCCCCAGGGGTTGGGCCCCTGGAGCTGGTGTTGGGGCCCCCAGGGTTTGGGCCCCTGGAGCTGGTGTTGGGGCCCCCAGGGGTTGGGCCCCTGGAGCTGGTGTTGGGGCCCCCAGGGGTTGGGCCCCTGGAGCTATGGTTGGGGCCCCCAGGGGTTGGGCCCCTGGAGCTGGTGTTGGGGCCCCCAGGGGTTGGGCCCCTGGAGCTGGTGTTGGGGCCCCCAGGGTTTGGGCCCCTGGAGCTGGTGTTGGGGCCCCAGGGTTTGGGCCCCTGGAGCTGGTGTTGGGGCCCCCAGGGTTTGGGCCCCTGGAGCTATGGTTCGGGCCCCCAGGGGTTGGGCCCCTGGAGCTGGTGTTGGGGCCCCCAGGGTTTGGGCCCCTGGAGCTGGTGTTGGGGCCCCCAGGGGTTGGGCCCCTGGAGCTGGTGTTGGGCCCCCAGGGTTTGGGCCCCTGGAGCTGGTGTTGGGGCCCCCAGGGGTTGGGCCCCTGGAGCTATGGTTCGGGCCCCCAGGGGTTGGGCCCCTGGAGCTGGTGTTGGGCCCCCAGGGTTTGGGCCCCTGGAGCTGGTGTTGGGGCCCCCAGGGTTTGGGCCCCTGGAGCTGGTGTTGGGGCCCCCAGGGGTTGGGCCCCTGGAGCTGGTGTTGGGGCCCCCAGGGTTTGGGCCCCTGGAGCTATGGTTCGGGCCCCCAGGGTTTGGGCCCCTGGAGCTGGTGTTGGGGCCCCCAGGGGTTGGGCCCCTGGAGCTGGTGTTGGGGCCCCCAGGGGTTGGGCCCCTGGAGCTGGTGTTGGGGCCCCCAGGGTTTGGGCCCCTGGAGCTGGTGTTGGGGCCCCCAGGGTTTGGGCCCCTGGAGCTATGGTTGGGGCCCCCAGGGGTTGGGCCCCTGGAGCTGGTGTTGGGGCCCCCAGGGTTTGGGCCCCTGGAGCTGGTGTTGGGGCCCCCAGGGTTTGGGCCCCTGGAGCTGGTGTTGGGGCCCCCAGGGGTTGGGCCCCTGGAGCTATGGTTCGGGCCCCCAGGGGTTGGGCCCCTGGAGCTGGTGTTGGGGCCCCCAGGGTTTGGGCCCCTGGAGCTATGTGTTGGGCCCCCAGGGGTTGGGCCCCTGGAGCTGGTTTGGGCCCCCAGGGTTGGGCCCCTGGAGCTGGTGTTGGGGCCCCCAGGGTTTGGGCCCCTGGAGCTGGTGTTGGGGCCCCCAGGGGTTGGGCCCCTGGAGCTATGTTTGGGGCCCCCAGGGGTTGGGCCCCTGGAGCTATGGTTGGGGCCCCCAGGGTTTGGGCCCCTGGAGCTGGTGTTGGGGCCCCCAGGGGTTGGGCCCCTGGAGCTATGGTTCGGGCCCCCAGGGGTTTGGGCCCCTGGAGCTGGTGTTGGGGCCCCCAGGGGTTGGGCCCCTGGAGCTATGGTTCGGGCCCCCAGGGGTTGGGCCCCTGGAGCTGGTGTTGGGGCCCCCAGGGTTTGGGCCCCTGGAGCTGGTGTTGGGGCCCCCAGGGGTTGGGCCCCTGGAGCTATGGTTCGGGCCCCCAGGGGTTGGGCCCCTGGAGCTGGTGTTGGGGCCCCCAGGGTTTGGGCCCCTGGAGCTGGTGGTGGGGGCCCCCAGGGGTTGGGCCCCTGGAGCTGGTGTTCGGGCCCCCAGGGTTTGGGCCCCTGGAGCTGGTGTTGGGGCCCCCAGGGTTTGGGCCCCTGGAGCTGGTGTTGGGGCCCCCAGGGGTTGGGCCCCTGGAGCTATGGTTCGGGCCCCCGGGGTTGGGCCCCTGGAGCTGGTGTTGGGGCCCCCAGGGTTTGGGCCCCTGGAGCTATGGTTCGGGCCCCCAGGGGTTGGGCCCCTGGAGCTGGTGTTGGGGCCCCCAGGGTTTGGGCCCCTGGAGCTGGTGTTGGGGCCCCCAGGGGTTGGGCCCCTGGAGCTGGTGTTGGGGCCCCCAGGGTTTGGGCCCCTGGAGCTGGTGTTGGGGCCCCCAGGGGTTGGGCCCCTGGAGCTATGTTCGGGCCCCCAGGGGTTGGGCCCCTGGAGCTGGTGTTGGGGCCCCCAGGGTTTGGGCCCCTGGAGCTGGTGTTGGGGCCCCCAGGGGTTGGGCCCCTGGAGCTATGGTTCGGGCCCCCAGGGGTTGGGCCCCTGGAGCTGGTGTTGGGGCCCCCAGGGTTTGGGCCCCTGGAGCTGGTGTTTCGGGCCCCCAGGGGTTGGGCCCCTGGAGCTGGTGTTGGGGCCCCCAGGGTTTGGGCCCCTGGAGCTGGTGTTGGGGCCCCCAGGGGTTGGGCCCCTGGAGCTATGTTCGGGCCCCCAGGGGTTGGGCCCCTGGAGCTTGGTGTTGGGGCCCCCAGGGTTGGGCCCCTGGAGCTGGTGTTGGGGCCCCCAGGGGTTGGGCCCCTGGAGCTATGGTTCGGGCCCCCAGGGGTTGGGCCCCTGGAGCTGGTGTTGGGGCCCCCAGGGTTTGGGCCCCTGGAGCTGGTGTTGGGGCCCCCAGGGGTTGGGCCCCTGGAGCTATGGTTCGGGCCCCCAGGGGTTGGGCCCCTGGAGCTTGGTTGGGCCCCCAGGGTTTGGGCCCCTGGAGCTGGTGTTGGGGCCCCCAGGGGTTGGGCCCCTGGAGCTATGGTTCGGGCCCCCAGGGTTTGGGCCCCTGGAGCTGGTGTTGGGGCCCCCAGGGGTTGGGCCCCTGGAGCTATGGTTCGGGCCCCCAGGGTTGGGCCCCTGGAGCTGGTGTTGGGGCCCCCAGGGGTTGGGCCCCTGGAGCTGGTGTTGGGGCCCCCAGGGTTTGGGCCCCTGGAGCTATGGTTCGGGCCCCCAGGGGTTGGGCCCCTGGAGCTGGTGTTGGGGCCCCCAGGGGTTGGGCCCCTGGAGCTGGTGTTGGGGCCCCCGGGGTTGGGCCCCTGGAGCTGGTGTTGGGGCCCCCAGGGGTTGGGCCCCTGGAGCTGGTGTTGGGGCCCCCGGGGTTGGGCCCCTGGAGCTGGTGTTGGGGCCCCCAGGGTTTGGGCCCCTGGAGCTGGTGTTGGGGCCCCCAGGGGTTGGGCCCCTGGAGCTGGTGTTGGGGCCCCCAGGGGTTGGGCCCCTGGAGCTATGGTTCGGGCCCCCAGGGGTTGGGCCCCTGGAGCTGGTGTTGGGGCCCCCAGGGTTTGGGCCCCTGGAGTTGGTGTTGGGGCCCCCAGGGGTTGGGCCCCTGGAGCTATGGTTCGGGCCCCAGGGGTTGGGCCCCTGGAGCTGGTGTTGGGGCCCCCAGGGGTTGGGCCCCTGGAGTTGGTGTTGGGGCCCCCAGGGGTTGGGCCCCTGGAGCTGTGGTGGGGCCCCAGGGGTTGGGCCCCTGGAGCTGGTGTTGGGCCCCCAGGGTTGGGCCCCTGGAGTTGGTGTTGGGGCCCCCAGGGGTTGGGCCCTGGAGCTATGGTTGGGGCCCCCAGGGGTTTGGGCCCCTGGAGTTGGTGTTGGGGCCCCCAGGGTTTGGGCCCCTGGAGCTGGTGTTGGGGCCCCAGGGTTTGGGCCCCTGGAGCTGGTGTTGGGGCCCCCAGGGGTTGGGCCCCTGGAGCTATGGTTCGGGCCCCCAGGGGTTGGGCCCCTGGAGCTGGTGTTGGGGCCCCCAGGGTTTGGCCCCTGGAGCTGGTGTTGGGGCCCCCAGGGTTGGGCCCCTGGAGCTGGTGTTGGGGCCCCCAGGGGTTTGGGCCCCTGGGGCTATGTTCGGGCCCCCAGGGGTTGGCCCCTGGAGTTGGTGTTGGGGCCCCCAGGGTTTGGGCCCCTGGAGCTGGTGTTGGGGCCCCCAGGGGTTGGGCCCCTGGAGCTATGGTTCGGGCCCCCAGGGGTTGGGCCCCTGGAGTTGGTGTTGGGGCCCCCAGGGTTTGGGCCCCTGGAGCTGGTGTTGGGGCCCCAGGGGTTGGGCCCCTGGAGCTATGGTTTGGGCCCCCAGGGGTTGGGCCCCTGGAGCTGGTGTTGGGGCCCCAGGGTTTGGGCCCCTGGAGCTGGTGTTGGGGCCCCAGGGGTTGGGCCCCTGGAGCTATGTTTGGGCCCCCAGGGTTTGGCCCCTGGAGCTATGGTTCGGGCCCCCAGGGTTTGGGCCCCTGGAGCTGGTGTTGGGGCCCCCAGGGGTTGGGCCCCTGGAGCTATGGTTCGGGCCCCAGGGGTTGGGCCCCTGGAGCTGGTGTTGGGGCCCCCAGGGTTGGGCCCCTGGAGTTGGTGTTGGGGCCCCCAGGGGTTGGGCCCCTGGAGCTGGTGTTGGGCCCCCAGGGTTTGGGCCCCTGGAGCTGGTGTTGGGCCCCCAGGGTTTGGGCCCCTGGAGCTGGTGTTGGGGCCCCCAGGGGTTTGGGCCCCTGGAGCTATGGTTCGGGCCCCCAGGGTTTGGGCCCCTGGAGCTGGTGTTGGGGCCCCCAGGGTTTGGGCCCCTGGAGCTGGTGTTGGGGCCCCCAGGGTTGGGCCCCTGGAGCTGGTGTTGGGGCCCCAGGGGTTGGGCCCCTGGAGCTATGGTTCGGGCCCCCAGGGGTTGGGCCCCTGGAGCTGGTGTTGGGGCCCCCAGGGGTGGGCCCCTGGAGCTGGTGTTGGGGCCCCCAGGGGTTGGGCCCCTGGAGTTGGTGTTGGGCCCCCAGGGTTTGGGCCCCTGGAGCTATGGTTGGGGCCCCCAGGGGTTGGGCCCCTGGAGCTATGGTTCGGGCCCCCAGGGGTTGGGCCCTGGAGCTGGTGTTGGGGCCCCAGGGGTTGGGCCCCTGGAGTTGGTGTTGGGGCCCCCAGGGTTTGGGCCCCTGGAGCTATGGTTTGGGGCCCCCAGGGTTGGGCCCCTGGAGCTGGTGTTGGGGCCCCCAGGGTTTGGGCCCCTGGAGCTGGTGTTGGGGCCCCCAGGGTTTGGGCCCCTGGAGCTGGTGTTGGGGCCCCAGGGTTTGGGCCCCTGGAGTTGGTGTTGGGGCCCCAGGGGTTGGGCCCCTGGAGCTATGGTTCGGGGCCCCCAGGGGTTGGGCCCCTGGAGCTGGTGTTGGGGCCCCCAGGGTTTGGGCCCCTGGAGCTGGTGTTGGGGCCCCCAGGGGTTGGGCCCCTGGAGCTGGTGTTGGGGCCCCCAGGGTTTGGGCCCCTGGAGCTGGTGTTGGGGCCCCCAGGGTTTGGGCCCCTGGAGCTATGTTCGGGCCCCCAGGGGTTGGGCCCCTGGAGCTGGTGTTGGGGCCCCCAGGGTTTGGGCCCCTGGAGCTGGTGTTGGGGCCCCCAGGGTTTGGGCCCCTGGAGCTGGTGTTGGGGCCCCCAGGGGTTGGGCCCCTGGAGCTATGGTTCGGGCCCCCAGGGGTTGGGCCCCTGGAGTTGGTGTTGGGGCCCCCAGGGTTTGGGCCCCTGGAGCTTGTGTTGGGGCCCCCAGGGGTTGGGCCCCTGGAGCTATGGTTCGGGCCCCCAGGGGTTGGGCCCCTGGAGCTGGTGTTGGGGCCCCAGGGTTTGGGCCCCTGGAGCTGGTGTTGGGGCCCCCAGGGTTTGGGCCCCTGGAGCTGGTGTTGGGGCCCCCAGGGGTTGGGCCCCTGGAGCTATGGTTCGGGCCCCCAGGGGTTGGGCCCCTGGAGCTGGTGTTGGGGCCCCCAGGGTTTGGGCCCCTGGAGCTGGTGTTTTGGCCCCCAGGGGTTGGGCCCCTGGAGCTGGTGTTGGGGCCCCCAGGGTTTGGGCCCCTGGAGCTGGTGTTGGGGCCCCCAGGGGTTGGGCCCCTGGAGCTATGGTTTGGGGCCCCAGGGTTTGGGCCCCTGGGGATGGTGTTGGGGCCCCCAGGGGTTGGGCCCCTGGAGCTGGTGTTGGGGCCCCCAGGGGTTGGGCCCCTGGAGCTATGGTTCGGGCCCCCAGGGGTTGGGCCCCTGGAGCTGGTGTTGGGGCCCCCAGGGGTTGGGCCCCTGGAGCTGGTGTTGGGGCCCCCAGGGGTTGGGCCCCTGGAGCTATGGTTCGGGCCCCCAGGGGTTGGGCCCCTGGAGCTGGTGTTGGGGCCCCAGGGTTTGGGCCCCTGGAGCTGGTGTTGGGGCCCCCAGGGTTTGGGCCCCTGGAGCTGGTGTTGGGGCCCCCAGGGTTTGGGCCCCTGGAGCTGGTGTTGGGCCCCCAGGGTTTGGGCCCCTGGAGCTATGGTGTCGGGCCCCCAGGGTTGGGCCCCTGGAGCTGGTGTTGGGGCCCCAGGGTTGGGCCCCTGGAGCTGGTGTTGGGGCCCCCAGGGTTTGGGCCCCTGGAGCTGGTGTTGGGGCCCCCAGGGTTTGGGCCCCTGGAGCTGGTGTTGGGGCCCCCAGGGTTTGGGCCCCTGGAGCTATGGTTCGGGGCCCCCAGGGGTTGGGCCCCTGGAGCTGGTGTTGGGGCCCCCAGGGGTTGGGCCCCTGGAGCTGGTGTTGGGGCCCCAGGGGTTGGGCCCCTGGAGTTGGTGTTGGGGCCCCCAGGGTTTGGGCCCCTGGAGCTGGTGTTGGGGCCCCCAGGGTTTGGCCCCTGGAGCTATGGTTCGGGCCCCCAGGGGTTGGGCCCCTGGAGCTGGTGTTGGGGCCCCCAGGGTTTGGGCCCCTGGAGCTTGTGTTGGGGCCCCCAGGGTTTGGGCCCCTGGAGCTGGTGTTGGGGCCCCCAGGGGTTGGGCCCCTGGAGCTATGGTTCGGGCCCCCAGGGGTTGGGCCCCTGGAGTTGGTGTTGGGGCCCCCAGGGTTTGGGCCCCTGGAGCTGGTGTTGGGGCCCCCAGGGGTTGGGCCCCTGGAGCTGGTGTTGGGGCCCCCAGGGTTGGGCCCCTGGAGCTGGTGTTGGGGCCAGGGTTGGCCCCAGCTGGTGAGGGTTTGGCCCTGCCCAGCTGGTTGTTGGGCCCCAGCCCTGGAGTTGGTGTTGGGGCCCCAGGGTTTGGGCCCCTGGAGCTGGTGTTGGGGCCCCCAGGGTTGGGCCCCTGGAGCTGGTGTTGGGGCCCCCAGGGTTTGGGCCCCTGGAGCTATGGTTGGGGCCCCCAGGGGTTGGGCCCCTGGAGCTGGTGTTGGGGCCCCCAGGGTTTGGGCCCCTGGAGCTGGTGTTGGGGCCCCCAGGGGTTGGGCCCCTGGAGCTGGTGTTGGGGCCCCCAGGGGTTGGGCCCCTGGAGCTATGGTTCGGGCCCCCAGGGGTTGGGCCCCTGGAGCTGGTGTTGGGGCCCCAGGGGTTGGGCCCCTGGAGTTGGTGTTGGGCCCCCAGGGTTTGGGCCCCTGGAGCTATGGTTCGGGCCCCCAGGGGTTGGGCCCCTGGAGCTGGTGTTGGGGCCCCCAGGGTTTGGGCCCCTGGAGCTGGTGTTGGGGCCCCCAGGGGTTGGGCCCCTGGAGCTGGTGTTGGGGCCCCCAGGGTTTGGGCCCCTGGAGCTGGTGTTGGGGCCCCCAGGGTTTGGGCCCCTGGAGCTATGGTTCGGGCCCCCAGGGTTGGGCCCCTGGAGCTGGTGTTGGGGCCCCCAGGGTTTGGGCCCCTGGAGCTGGTGTTGGGGCCCCCAGGGTTTGGGCCCCTGGAGTTCTGTTGGTGCCTTTGGGGCCCAGGGTTGGTGGGGGCCCCTGGAGGTTGGTGTTGGGCCCCCAGGGTTTTGGGCCCCTGGAGCTATGGTTCGTGCCCCCAGGGGTTGGGCCCCTGGAGCTGGTGTTGGGGCCCCCAGGGGTTGGGCCCCTGGAGCTGGTGTTGGGGCCCCCAGGGGTTGGGCCCCTGGAGCTGGTGTTGGGGCCCCCAGGGTTTGGGCCCCTGGAGCTGGTGTTGGGGCCCCCAGGGTTTGGGCCCCTGGAGCTATGGTTGGGGCCCCCAGGGTTGGGCCCCTGGAGCTGGTGTTGGGCCCCCAGGGTTTGGGCCCCTGGAGCTGGTGTTGGGGCCCCCAGGGGTTGGGCCCCTGGAGCTGGTGTTGGGGCCCCCAGGGGTTGGGCCCCTGGAGCTATGGTTCGGGCCCCCAGGGGTTGGGCCCCTGGAGCTGGTGTTGGGGCCCCCAGGGTTTGGGCCCCTGGAGCTGGTGTTGGGCCCCCAGGGGTTGGGCCCCTGGAGCTATGGTTCGGGCCCCCAGGGGTTGGGCCCCTGGAGCTGGTGTTGGGGCCCCCAGGGTTTGGGCCCCTGGAGCTGGTGTTGGGGCCCCAGGGTTTGGGCCCCTGGAGCTATGTTTGGGCCCCCAGGGGTTGGGCCCCTGGAGCTATGGTTCGGGCCCCCAGGGTTTGGCCCCTGGAGCTGGTGTTGGGGCCCCCAGGGGTTGGGCCCCTGGAGCTATGGTTCGGGCCCCAGGGTTTGGGCCCCTGGAGCTGGTGTTGGGGCCCCCAGGGTTGGGCCCCTGGAGCTATGGTTCGGGCCCCCAGGGTTGGGCCCCTGGAGCTGGTGTTGGGGCCCCCAGGGTTTGGGCCCCTGGAGCTGGTGTTGGGGCCCCCAGGGGTTGGGCCCCTGGAGCTATGGTTCGGGCCCCCAGGGGTTGGGCCCCTGGAGCTGGTGTTGGGGCCCCCAGGGGTTGGGCCCCTGGAGCTGGTGTTGGGGCCCCCAGGGTTTGGCCCCTGGAGCTGGTGTTGGGGCCCCCAGGGTTTGGGCCCCTGGAGCTGGTGTTGGGGCCCCCAGGGTTTTGGCCCCTGGAGCTGGTGTTGGGGCCCCCAGGGTTTGGGCCCCTGGAGCTGGTGTTGGGGCCCCCAGGGGTTGGGCCCCTGGAGCTATGGTTCGGGCCCCCAGGGGTTGGGCCCCTGGAGCTGTGTTGGGCCCCCAGGGTTTGGGCCCCTGGAGCTGGTGTTGGGGCCCCCAGGGGTTGGGCCCCTGGAGCTATGGTTCGGGGCCCCAGGGGTTGGGCCCCTGGAGCTGGTGTTGGGGCCCCCAGGGGTTGGGCCCCTGGAGCTGGTGTTGGGGCCCCCGGGGTTGGGCCCCTGGAGCTATGGTTCGGGGCCCCAGGGGTTGGGCCCCTGGAGCTGGTGTTGGGGCCCCAGGGTTTGGGCCCCTGGAGTTGGTGTTGGGGCCCCCAGTGGTTGGGCCCCTGGAGCTATGGTTCGGGCCCCAGGGGTTGGGCCCCTGGAGCTGGTTTGGGGCCCCCAGGGTTTGGGCCCCTGGAGCTGGTGTTGGGGCCCCAGGGTTTGGGCCCCTGGAGCTGGTGTTGGGGCCCCCAGGGTTTGGCCCCTGGAGCTATGGTTCGGGCCCCCAGGGGTTGGGCCCTGGAGCTGGTGTTGGGGCCCCCAGGGTTTGGCCCCTGGAGTTGGTGTTGGGGCCCCCAGGGTTTGGGCCCCTGGAGCTGGTGTTGGGGCCCCCACGGGTTGGGCCCCTGGAGCTATGTTGGGGCCCCAGGGGTTGGGCCCCTGGAGTTGGTGTTGGGGCCCCCAGGGTTTGGGCCCCTGGAGCTGGTGTTGGGGCCCCCAGGGGTTGGGCCCCTGGAGCTATGGTTCGGGGCCCCCAGGGGTTGGGCCCCTGGAGCTGGTGTTGGGGCCCCCAGGGTTTGGGCCCCTGGAGCTGGTGTTGGGGCCCCCAGGGGTTGGGCCCCTGGAGCTATGGTTCGGGCCCCCAGGGGTTGGGGCCCTGGAGCTGGTGTTGGGGCCCCCAGGGTTTGGGCCCCTGGAGCTGGTGTTGGGGCCCCAGGGGTTGGGCCCCTGGAGCTGATGTTGGGGCCCCCAGGGTTGGGCCCCTGGAGCTATGGTTGGGGCCCCCAGGGTTTGGGCCCCTGGAGCTGGTGTTGGGGCCCCCAGGGGTTGGGCCCCTGGAGCTATGGTTCGGGCCCCCAGGGGTTGGGCCCCTGGAGCTGGTGTTGGGGCCCCCAGGGGTTGGGCCCCTGGAGTTGGTGTTGGGGCCCCCAGGGTTTGGGCCCCTGGAGCTGGTGTTGGGGCCCCCAGGGTTTGGGCCCCTGGAGTTGGTGTTGGGGCCCCCAGGGTTTGGGCCCCTGGAGTTGGTGTTGGGGCCCCAGGGGTTGGGCCCCTGGAGCTATGGTTCGGGCCCCCAGGGTTTGGGCCCCTGGAGCTGGTGTTGGGGCCCCCAGGGTTGGGCCCCTGGAGTTGGTGTTGGGGCCCCCAGGGTTTGGGCCCCTGGAGTTGGTGTTGGGGCCCCCAGGGGTTGGGCCCCTGGAGCTATGGTTCGGGCCCCCAGGGTTGGGCCCCTGGAGTTGGTGTTGGGGCCCCCAGGGTTTGGGCCCCTGGAGCTGGTGTTGGGGCCCCCAGGGTTGGGCCCCTGGAGCTATGGTGTTGGGGCCCCCAGGGTTTGGGCCCCTGGAGCTATGGTTGGGCCCCCAGGGGTTGGGCCCCTGGAGCTATGGTTCGGGCCCCCAGGGGTTGGGCCCCTGGAGCTGGTGTTGGGGCCCCCAGGGGTTGGGCCCCTGGAGCTGGTGTTAGGGCCCCCCGGGGATGGGCCCCTGGAGCTATGGTTCGGGCCCCCAGGGGTGGGCCCCTGGAGCTGGTGTTGGGGCCCCCAGGGGTTGGGCCCCTGGAGCTGGTGTTGGGCCCCCAGGGGTTGGGCCCCTGGAGCTGGTGTTGGGGCCCCCAGGGTTTGGGCCCCTGGAGCTGGTGTTGGGGCCCCCAGGGTTGGGGCCCTGGAGCTATGGTTTGGGGCCCCCAGGGGTTGGGCCCCTGGAGCTGGTGTTGGGGCCCCCAGGGGTTGGGCCCCTGGAGCTGGTGTTGGGGCCCCCAGGGGTTTGGGCCCCTGGAGCTGTGTTGGGCCCCCAGGGTTTGGGCCCCTGGAGCTATGGTTCGGGCCCCCGGGGTTGGGCCCCTGGAGCTGGTGTTGGGGCCCCCAGGGTTTGGGCCCCTGGAGCTGGTGTTGGGGCCCCCAGGGTTTGGGCCCCTGGAGCTGGTGTTGGGGCCCCCAGGGGTTTGGCCCCTGGAGCTATGGTTCGGGCCCCCAGGGTTGGGCCCCTGGAGTTGGTGTTGGGGCCCCAGGGTTTGGGCCCCTGGAGCTGGTGTTGGGGCCCCCAGGGGTTGGGCCCCTGGAGCTATGGTTCGGGCCCCCAGGGGTTGGGCCCCTGGAGCTGGTGTTGGGGCCCCCAGGGTTGGGCCCCTGGAGCTGGTGTTGGGGCCCCCAGGGGTTTGGGCCCCTGGAGCTGGTGTTGGGGCCCCCAGGGTTTGGGCCCCTGGAGCTGGTGTTGGGGCCCCCAGGGGTTGGGCCCCTGGAGCTGGTGTTGGGGCCCCCAGGGTTTGGGCCCCTGGAGCTGGTGTTGGGGCCCCCAGGGGTTGGGCCCCTGGAGCTATGGTTCGGGCCCCCAGGGTTTGGGCCCCTGGAGTTGGTGTTGGGGCCCCCAGGGTTTGGGCCCCTGGAGCTATGGTTCGGGCCCCCAGGGGTTGGGCCCCTGGAGCTATGGTTGGGGCCCCCAGGGGTTGGGCCCCTGGAGCTATGGTGTTGGGGCCCCAGGGTTTGGGCCCCTGGAGCTGGTGTTGGGGCCCCCAGGGGTTGGGCCCCTGGAGCTATGGTTCGGGCCCCCAGGGGTTGGGCCCCTGGAGCTGGTGTTGGGGCCCCCAGGGGTTGGGCCCCTGGAGCTGGTGTTGGGGCCCCCAGGTTTGGGCCCCTGGAGCTGGTGTTGGGGCCCCCAGGGTTTGGGCCCCTGGAGCTGGTGTTGGGGCCCCCAGGGCTTGGGCCCCTGGAGCTATGGTTCGGGCCCCCAGGGTTGGGCCCCTGGAGTTGGTGTTGGGCCCCCAGGGTTTGGGCCCCTGGAGCTGGTGTTGGGGCCCCCAGGGGTTGGGCCCCTGGAGCTGGTGTTGGGGCCCCAGGGTTTGGGCCCCTGGAGCTGGTGTTGGGGCCCCCAGGGTTTGGGCCCCTGGAGCTGGGTTCGGGCCCCCAGGGTTGGGCCCCTGGAGCTGGTGTTGGGGCCCCCAGGGTTTGGCCCCTGGAGCTGGTGTTGGGGCCCCCAGGGTTTGGCCCCTGGAGCTGGTGTTGGGGCCCCCAGGGGTTGGGCCCCTGGAGCTGGTGTTGGGGCCCCCAGGGGTTGGGCCCCTGGAGTTGGTGTTGGGGCCCCAGGGTTTGGGCCCCTGGAGCTGGTGTTGGGGCCCCCAGGGGTTGGGCCCCTGGAGCTATGGTTCGGGCCCCCAGGGGTTGGGCCCCTGGAGCTTGGTGTGGGGCCCCCAGGGTTTGGGCCCCTGGAGCTGGTGTTGGGGCCCCCAGGGGTTGGGCCCCTGGAGTTGGTGTTGGGGCCCCAGGGTTTGGGCCCCTGGAGCTGGTGTTGGGGCCCCCAGGGGTTGGGCCCCTGGAGCTGGTGTTGGGGCCCCCAGGGTTTGGGCCCCTGGAGTTGGTGTTGGGGCCCCCAGGGTTTGGGCCCCTGGAGCTGGTGTTGGGGCCCCCAGGGGTTGGGCCCCTGGAGCTATGGTTCGGGCCCCCAGGGGTTGGGCCCCTGGAGTTTGTGTTGGGGCCCCCAGGGTTTGGGCCCCTGGAGCTGGTGTTGGGGCCCCCAGGGTTTGGGCCCCTGGAGCTATGGTTCGGGGCCCCCAGGGGTTGGGCCCCTGGAGCTGTGTTGGGGCCCCCAGGGGTTTGGGCCCCTGGAGCTGGTGTTGGGGAACCCTGGGGTTGGGCCCCTGGAGCTGGTGTTGGGGCCCCCAGGGGTTTGGGCCCCTGGAGCTGGTGTTCGGGCCCCCAGGGGTTGGGCCCCTGGAGCTGGTGTGGGGCCCCCAGGGTTTGGGCCCCTGGAGCTGGTGTTGGGGCCCCCAGGGGTTGGGCCCCTGGAGCTATGGTTCGGGCCCCCAGGGGTTGGGCCCCTGGAGGTGGTGTTGGGGCCCCCAGGGTTTGGCCCCTGGAGCTGGTGTTGGGGCCCCCAGGGGTTGGGCCCCTGGAGCTGGTGTTGGGGCCCCAGGGTTTGGGCCCCTGGAGCTGGTGTTGGGGCCCCCAGGGTTTGGGCCCCTGGAGCTGGTGTTGGGGCCCCCAGGGTTTGGGCCCCTGGAGTTGGTGTTGGGGCCCCCAGGGTTGGGCCCCTGGAGCTATGGTTCGGGCCCCCAGGGTTTGGGCCCCTGGAGCTGTGTTTGGGGCCCCCAGGGTTTGGGCCCTGGAGCTATGGTTTTGGGGCCCCCAGGGGTTGGGCCCCTGGAGCTGGTGTTGGGGCCCCCAGGGGTTTGGCCCCTGGAGCTTGTGTTGGGGCCCCCAGGGGTTGGGCCCCTGGAGCTGGTGTTGGGGCCCCCAGGGGTTGGGCCCCTGGAGCTGGTGTTGGGGCCCCCAGGGGTTGGGCCCCTGGAGCTATGGTTGGGGCCCCCAGGGGTTGGGCCCCTGGAGCTGGTGTTGGGGCCCCAGGGGTTGGGCCCCTGGAGCTGGTGTTGGGGCCCCCAGGGTTTGGGCCCCTGGAGCTGGTGTTGGGGCCCCCAGGGTTTGGGCCCCTGGAGTTGGTGTTGGGGCCCCCAGGGTTTGGGCCCCTGGAGCTATGGTTCGGGCCCCCAGGGGTTGGGCCCCTGGAGCTGGTGTGGGGCCCCCAGGGTTGGGCCCCTGGAGCTGGTGTTGGGGCCCCCAGGGGTTGGGCCCCTGGAGCTGGTGTTGGGGCCCCCAGGGTTTGGGCCCCTGGAGCTGGTGTTGGGGCCCCCAGGGTTTGGGCCCCTGGAGCTATGGTTGGGGCCCCCAGGGGTTGGGCCCCTGGAGCTGGTGTTGGGGCCCCCAGGGTTTGGGCCCCTGGAGCTGGTGTTGGGGCCCCCAGGGTTTGGGCCCCTGGAGCTGGTGTTGGGCCCCCAGGGGTTGGGCCCCTGGAGCTTTGGTTGGGGCCCCCAGGGTTTGGGCCCCTGGAGTTGGTGTTGGGGCCCCCAGGGTTTGGGCCCCTGGAGCTGGTGTTGGGGCCCCCAGGGGTTGGGCCCCTGGAGCTATGGTTCGGGCCCCCAGGGGTTGGCCCCTGGAGCTGGTGTTGGGGCCCCCAGGGTTTGGGCCCCTGGAGCTGGTGTTGGGGCCCCCAGGGGTTTGGCCCCTGGAGTTGGTGTTGGGGCCCCCAGGGTTTGGGCCCCTGGAGCTGGTGTTGGGGCCCCCAGGGTTTGGGCCCCTGGAGCTGGTGTTGGGCCCCCAGGGTTTGGGCCCCTGGAGTTGGTGTTGGGGCCCCCAGGGTTTGGGCCCCTGGAGCTGGTGTTGGGGCCCCCAGGGTTTGGGCCCCTGGAGCTGGTGTTGGGGCCCCCAGGGTTTGGGCCCCTGGAGGTGGTGTTGGGGCCCCCAGGGTTTGGGCCCCTGGAGCTGGTGTTGGGGCCCCCAGGGGTTGGGCCCCTGGAGCTATGGTTCGGGCCCCCAGGGTTGGGCCCCTGGAGCTGGTGTTGGGGCCCCCAGGGTTGGGCCCCTGGAGCTATGGTTCGGGCCCCAGGGGTTGGGCCCCTGGAGCTGGTGTTGGGGCCCCCAGGGGTTGGGCCCCTGGAGCTATGGTTGGGGCCCCCAGGGGTTGGGCCCCTGGAGCTGGTGTTGGGGCCCCCAGGGTTGGGCCCCTGGAGCTGGTGTTGGGGCCCCCAGGGTTTGGGCCCCTGGAGCTGGTGTTGGGGCCCCAGGGGTTGGGCCCCTGGAGCTATGGTTCGGGCCCCCAGGGTTTGGGCCCCTGGAGCTGGTGTTGGGGCCCCCAGGGTTTGGGCCCCTGGAGCTGGTGTTGGGGCCCCCAGGGTTTGGGCCCCTGGAGCTGGTTTGGGCCCCCAGGGTTTGGGCCCCTGGAGCTGGTGTTGGGGCCCCCAGGGGTTGGGCCCCTGGAGCTATGGTTCGGGCCCCCAGGGTTGGCCCTCTGGAGCTGGTGTTGGGGCCCCCAGGGTTTGGGCCCCTGGAGCTATGTTGGGGCCCCCAGGGGTTGGGCCCCTGGAGCTATGGTTCGGGTCCCCAGGGGTTTGGGCCCCTGGAGCTGGTGTTGGGGCCCCCAGGGTTTGGGCCCCTGGAGCTATGGTTCGGGGCCCCAGGGGTTGGGCCCCTGGAGCTTGTGTTGGGGCCCCCAGGGTTTGGGCCCCTGGAGCTGGTGTTGGGGCCCCCAGGGGTTGGGCCCCTGGAGCTGGTGTTGGGGCCCCCGGGGTTGGGCCCCTGGAGCTATGGTTCGGGCCCCCAGGGGTTGGGCCCCTGGAGCTATGTTTTGGGGCCCCCAGGGTTTGGGCCCCTGGAGTTGGTGTTGGGGCCCCCAGGGTTTGGGCCCCTGGAGCTGGTGTTGGGGCCCCCAGGGTTTGGGCCCCTGGAGCTATGGTTCGGGCCCCCAGGGGTTGGGCCCCTGGAGTTGGTGTTGGGCCCCCAGGGTTTGGGCCCCTGGAGCTGGTGGTTGGGGCCCCAGGGGTTGGGCCCTGGAGCTATGGTTCGGGCCCCCAGGGGTTGGGCCCCTGGAGCTGGTGTTGGGGCCCCCAGGGTTTGGGCCCCTGGAGCTGGTGTTGGGGCCCCCAGGGGTTGGGCCCCTGGAGCTATTGGTTTGGGCCCCCAGGGGTTGGGCCCCTGGAGCTGGTGTTGGGGCCCCCAGGGTTTGGGCCCCTGGAGCTGGTGTTGGGGCCCCCAGGGGTTGGGCCCCTGGAGCTGGTGTTGGGGCCCCCAGGGTTGGGCCCCTGGAGCTATGGTTCGGGCCCCCAGGGGTTGGGCCCCTGGAGCTGGTGTTGGGGCCCCCAGGGGTTGGGCCCCTGGAGCTGGTGTTCGGGCCCCCAGGGGTTGGGCCCCTGGAGCTGGTGTTGGGGCCCCCAGGGGTTGGGCCCCTGGAGCTGGTGTTGGGGCCCCAGGGTTGGGCCCCTGGAGCTGGTGTTGGGGCCCCCAGGGGTTGGGCCCCTGGAGCTGGTGTTGGGGCCCCCAGGGGTTGGGCCCCTGGAGCTGGTGTTGGGGCCCCCAGGGTTTGGGCCCCTGGAGCTATGGTTCGGGCCCCCAGGGGTTGGGCCCCTGGAGCTGGTGTTGGGGGCCCCCAGGGTTTGGGCCCCTGGAGCTGGTGTTGGGGCCCCCAGGGTTTGGGCCCCTGGAGCTGGTGTTGGGGCCCCCAGGGGTTGGGCCCCTGGAGCTATGGTTTTGCGGGCCCCAGGGTTTGGGCCCTGGAGCTGGTGTTGGGGCCCCCAGGGTTGGGCCCCTGGAGCTACGGTTCGGGCCCCAGGGGTTGGGCCCCTGGAGCTGGTGTTGGGGCCCCCAGGGTTTGGGCCCCTGGAGCTGGTGTTGGGGCCCCCAGGGTTGGGCCCCTGGAGCTTGGTGTTGGGCCCCCAGGGTTTGGGCCCCTGGAGCTGGTGTTGGGGCCCCCAGGGGTTGGGCCCCTGGAGCTATGGTTCGGGCCCCCAGGGGTTGGGCCCCTGGAGTTGGTGTTGGGGCCCCCAGGGTTTGGGCCCCTGGAGCTGGTGTTGGGGCCCCCAGGGGTTGGGCCCCTGGAGCTATGGTTCGGCCCCCAGGGGTTGGGCCCCTGGAGTTGGTGTTGGGGCCCCCAGGGTTTGGGCCCCTGGAGCTGGTGTTGGGGCCCCCAGGGTTTGGGCCCCTGGAGCTATGTTTTGGGCCCCCAGGGTTGGGCCCCTGGAGCTATGGTGTTGGGGCCCCCAGGGGTGGGGCCCCTGGAGCTTGGTGTTGGGGCCCCCAGGGGTTGGGCCCCTGGAGCTATGGTTCGGCCCCCAGGGTTTGGGCCCCTGGAGCTGGTGTTGGGGCCCCAGGGTTGGGCCCCTGGAGCTATGGTGTTGGGGCCCCCAGGGGTTTGGGCCCCTGGAGCTGGTGTTGGGGCCCCCAGGGTTGGGCCCCTGGAGCTGGTGTTGGGGCCCCCAGGGGTTGGGCCCCTGGAGCTATGGTTCGGCCCCCAGGGGTTGGGCCCCTGGAGCTGGTGTTGGGGCCCCCAGGGTTTGGGCCCCTGGAGCTTGGTGTTGGGGCCCCCAGGGTTTGGGCCCTGGAGCTGGTGTTTGGGCCCCCAGGGGTTGGGCCCCTGGAGCTGGTGTTGGGGCCCCCAGGGTTTGGCCCCTGGAGCTGGTTTTGGGGCCCCCAGGTTTGGGCCCCTGGAGCTGGTGTTGGGGTCCCCAGGGGTTGGGTCCCTGGAGCTGGTATGGGCCCCCAGGGTTTGGGCCCCTGGAGCTATGGTTCGGGCCCCCAGGGGTTGGGCCCCTGGAGTTGTGTTGGGGCCCCCAGGGTTTGGGCCCCTGGAGTTGGTGTTGGGGCCCCCAGGGGTTGGGCCCCTGGAGCTATGGTTCGGGCCCCCAGGGGTTGGGCCCCTGGAGCTGTGTTGGGGCCCCCAGGGGTTTGGGCCCCTGGAGGTTGGTGTGTGGGGGCCCCCAGGGTTGGGCCCCTGGAGCTATGGTTCGGGCCCCCAGGGGTTGGGCCCCTGGAGCTGGTGTTGGGGCCCCCAGGGGTTGGGCCCTGGAGCTGGTGTTGGGGCCCCCAGGGGTTGGGCCCCTGGAGCTATGGTTCGGGCCCCCAGGGTTGGGCCCCTGTAGTTGGTGTTGGGGCCCCAGGTTTGGGCCCCTGGAGCTGGTGTTGGGGCCCAGGGTTTGGGCCCCTGGAGCTGGTGTTGGGGCCCCCAGGGTTTGGGCCCCTGGAGCTATGGTTCGGGCCCCAGGGGTTGGGCCCCTGGAGTTGGTGTTGGGGCCCCCAGGGGTTTGGCCCCTGGAGTTGGTGTTGGGGCCCCCAGGGTTTGGGCCCCTGGAGCTGGTGTTGGGCCCCCAGGGGTTGGCCCCTGGAGCTATGGTTCGGGCCCCCAGGGTTTGGGCCCCTGGAGTTGGTGTTGGGGCCCCCAGGGTTTGGGCCCCTGGAGCTGGTGTTGGGGCCCCCAGGGGTTTGGGCCCCTGGAGCTATGGTTCGGGCCCCCAGGGGTTGGGCCCCTGGAGCTGGTGTTGGGGCCCCCAGGGTTTGGGCCCCTGGAGCTGGTGTTGGGGCCCCAGGGTTTGGGCCCTGGAGCTATGGTTTGGGCCCCCAGGGGTTGGCCCCTGGAGCTGGTGTTGGGGCCCCAGGGTTTGGGCCCCTGGAGCTGGTGTTGGGGCCCCCAGGGGTTGGGCCCCTGGAGCTTGTTTGGGCCCCAGGGTTGGGCCCCTGGAGCTATGTTCGGGCCCCCAGGGGTTGGGCCCCTGGAGCTGGTGTTGGGGCCCCCAGGGGTTGGGCCCCTGGAGCTATGGTTCGGACCCCCGGGGTTGGGCCCCTGGAGTTGGTGTTGGGCCCCCAGGGTTTGGGCCCCTGGAGCTGGTGTTGGGGGCCCCCAGGGTTTGGGCCCTGGAGCTATGGTTCGGGCCCCCAGGGGTTGGGCCCCTGGAGCTGGTGTTGGGGCCCCCAGGGGTTTGGGCCCCTGGAGCTGGTGTTGGGCCCCCAGGGGTTGGGCCCCTGGAGCTGGTGTTGGGGCCCCCAGGGGTTGGCCCCTGGAGCTATGGTTCGGGGCCCCCAGGGTTTGGCCCCTGGAGCTGGTGTTGGGGCCCCCAGGGGTTGGGCCCCTGGCTGGGTGGGGGGGCCCCAGGGGTTCCTGGAGCTATGGTTCGGGGCCCCCAGGGGTTTGGCCCCTGGAGCTGGTGTTGGGGCCCCCAGGGTTTGGCCCCTGGAGCTGGTGTTGGGGCCCCCAGGGTTTGGGCCCCTGGAGCTGGTGTTGGGGCCCCAGGGTTTGGGCCCCTGGAGCTGGTGTTGGGGCCCCCAGGGGTTGGGCCCCTGGAGCTATGGTTCGGGCCCCCAGGGTTTGGGCCCCTGGAGCTGGTGTTGGGGCCCCCAGGGTTGGGCCCCTGGAGTTGGTGTTGGGGCCCCCAGGGGTTGGGCCCCTGGAGCTATGGTTCGGGCCCCCAGGGGTTGGGCCCCTGGAGTTGGTGTTGGGGCCCCCAGGGTTTGGGCCCCTGGAGCTGGTGTTGGGGCCCCCAGGGGTTTGGCCCCTGGAGCTATGGTTCGGGCCCCCAGGGGTTGGGCCCCTGGAGTTGGTGTTGGGGCCCCCAGGGTTTGGGCCCCTGGAGCTGGTGTTGGGGGGTTGTTGCCGGTGGAGTGGTGTGGGCCCCCTGGGCTGGTGTGGGGCCCCTGGGGTTGGGTGTTTGGGTGGGTTCAGCCCCCCGGGGTTGGGCCCCTGGAGGG
>NW_026115146.1:0-75601 GCF_025201925.1 Gopherus flavomarginatus
CCCAACCCCTGGGGGCCTCAACACCAGCTCCAGGGGCCCAACCCCTGGGGGCCCGAACCATAGCTCCAGGGGCCCAACCCCTGGGGGCCCGAACCATAGCTCTAGGGGCCCAACCCCTGGGGGCTCCAATACCAGCTCCAGGGGCCCGATGCCTGGGGGCTCGAACCATAGCTCCAGGAGCCCAACCCCTGGGGGCCCCAACACCAGCTCCGGGGGATGAACTCCTGGGGGCCCGAACCATAGCTCCAGGGGCCCAACCCCTGGGGGACCCAACACCAGCTCCAGGGGCCCAACCCCTGGAGGCCCCAATACCTGCTCCAGGGGCCCAACCCCTGGGGGCCCGAACCATAGCTCCCGGGGCCCAACCCCTGGGGGCCCCAACACCAGATCCAGGGTCCCAACCCCTGGGGGCCCGAACCATAGCTCCAGGGGCCCAGCCCCTGGGGGCCCCAGCACCAGCTCCAGCGGCCCAACCCCTGGGGGCCCGAACCATAGCTCCAGGGGCCCAACCCCTGGGGGCCTCAACACCAGCTCCAGGGGCCCAACCCCTGGGGGCCCCAACACCAGCTCCAGGGGCACAACCCCTGGGGGCTCGAACCATAGTTCCAGGGGCCCAACCCCCGGGGGCCCCAAATACCAGCTCCAGAGGACCAACCCCTGGGGGCCCGAACCATAGCGCCAGGGGCCCAACCCCTGGGGGCCCCAACACCAGTTCCAGGGGCCCAACCCCTGGGGGCTCGAACCATAGCTCTAGGGGCCCAACCCCTGGTGGCCCCAACACCAGCTCCAGGGGCCCAACCCCTGGGGGCCCCAACACCAGCTCCAGTGGCCCAACCCGTGGAGGCCCGAACCATAGCTCCAGGGGGCAAACCCCTGGGGGCCCCAACACCAGCTCCAGGGGCCGAATCCCTGGGGGGCCCGAACCATAGCTCCAGGGGCCCAACCCCTGGGGGCCCGAACCATAGCTCCAGGTGCCCAACCCCTGGGGCACCAACACCAGCTCCAGGGGCCCAACCCCTGGGGGCTCGAACCATAGCTCCAGGGGCCCAACCCCTGGGGGCACCAACACCAGCTCCAGGGGCCCAACCCCTGGGGGCCCGAACCATAGCTCTAGGGGCCCAAACCCTGGGGGCCCGAACCATAGCTCCAGGGGCCCAACCCCTGGGGGCCCAACACCAGTTCCGGTGGCCCAACCCCTAGGGACCCCAACACAAGCTCCAGGAGCCTAACCCCTGGGGGCCCGAACCATATCTCCTGGGGCCTAACCCCTGGGGGCCCCAACACCAGCTCCAGGGTCTCAACCCTTGGGGGCCCCAACACCAGCTCCAGGGGCCCAACCCCTGGGGGCCCGAACCATATCTCCGGGGTCCCAACCCCTGGGGGCCAAAACACCACTTCCAGGGACCCAATCCCTGGGGTCCCCAACACCAGCTCCAGGGGCCCAACCCCTGGGGGCCCGAGCCATAGCTCCAGGGGCCCAACCCCTGGGTGCCCCAACACCAGCTCCAGGGGCCCAACCCCTTGGGGCACGAACCATAGCTCTAGGAGCCCAACCCCTGGGGGCCCAACACCAGCTCCAGGGTCCCAACTCCTGGGGGCCCGAACCATAGCTCCAGGGGCCCAAACCCTGTGGGCCGCAACACCACCTCCAGGGGACCAACCCCTGGGGGCCCGAACCATAGCTCCAGGGGCCCAAAAGCTGGGGGCCATAACACCAGCTCCAGGGGCCCAACCCCTGGGGGCCCGAACTATATCTCCTGGGGCCTAACCCCTGGGGGCCCCAACACCACCTCCAGGGTCTCAACCCCTGGGGGCCCCATCACCAGCTCCAGGTGTCCAA
Organism: Gopherus flavomarginatus; assembly: GCF_025201925.1. Classification (NCBI taxonomy): domain Eukaryota; kingdom Metazoa; phylum Chordata; order Testudines; family Testudinidae; genus Gopherus; species Gopherus flavomarginatus. The sequence goes on from NW_026115146.1 coordinate 1,841, forward strand.
CCCCTGAGGGCCCCAACACCAGCTCCAGGGGCCCAACCCCTGGGGGCCCGAACCATAGCTCCAGGGCCCCAACCCCTGGGGGCCCCAACAACAGCTCCAGGGGCCCATCCCCTGGGGGCACGAACACCAGCTCCAGGGGCCCAAACCCTGGGGGCCCGAACCATAGCTCCAGGAACCCAACCCCTAGGGGCTCCAACACCAGCTCCAGTGGCCGAACTCCTGGGGGCCCGATCCATAGCTCCAGGGGCCCAACCCCTGGGGACCCAAACACCAGCTCCAGGGGCCCAACCCCTAGAGACCCCAACACCTGCTCCAGGGGCCCAACCCCTGGGGGCCCAAACCATAGCTCCAGGGGCCCAACCCCTGGGGGCCCCAACACCAGCTCTAGGGGCCCAACCTCTGGGGGCCCGAACCATAGCTAAAGGGGCCCAGCCCCTGGGTGCCCCAGCACCAGCTCCAGGGGCCCAACCCCTGGGGGCCCCAACACCAGCTCCAGGGGCCCAACTCCTGGGGGCTCGAACCATAGTTCCAGGGGCTGAACCCCTGGGAGCCCCAATACCAGCTCCAGGGGCCCAACCCCTTGGGATCCCGAACCATAGCTCCAGGGGCCCAAACCCTGGGGGCCCGAACCATAGCTCTAGGGGCCCAACCCCTGGGGGCCCCAACACCAGCTCCAGTGGCCCAACCCCTGGGGGCCCCAACACAAGCTCCAGGAGCCTAACCCCTGGGGGCCCGAACCATATCTCCAGGGGACCAACCCCTGGGGGCCCCAACACCAGCTCCAGGGTCTCAATCCCTGGGGGCCAGAACCATAGCTCCAGGCGCCCAACCCCTGGGGGCCCGAACCATAGCTCCAGGGTCCCAACCCCTGGGGGCCTCAACACCAGCTCCAGGGACCCAATCCCTGGGGGCCCCAACACCAGCTCCAGGGGCCCAACCCCTGGGGGGCCGAGCCATAGCTCCAGGGGACCAACCCCTGGGTGCCCCAACACCACCTCCAGTGGCCCAACCCCTGGGGGCCGAACCATAGCTCCAGGAGCCCAACCCCTGGGGGCCCCAACACCAGCTCCAGGGTCCCAACTCCTGCGGGCCCGAACCATAGCTCCAGGGGACCAACCCCTGGGGGCCCCAACACCAGCTCCAGGGGCCCAACCTCTGGGGGCCTGAACCATAGCTCCAGGGGCCCAACCCCTGTGGGCCCCAAAACCAGCTCCAGGGGCCCAACCCCTGGGGGCCCGAACCATATCTCCAGGGGCCCAACCCCTGGGGGCCTCAACACCAGCTCCAGGGGCCCAACCCCTGGGGGCCCGAACCATAGCTCCAGGGGCCCAACCCCGGGGGGCCCGAACCATAGCTCTAGGGGCCCAACCCCTCGGGGCTCCAAAACCAGCTCCAGGGGCCCGACGCCTGGGGGCTCGAACCATAGCTCCAGGAGCCCAACCCCTGGGGGCCCCAACACCAGCTCCAGGGGATGAACTCCTGGGGCCCCGAACCATAGCTCCAGGGGCCCAACCCCTGGGGGACCCAACACCAGCTCCAGGGGCCCAACCCCTGGAGGCCCCAATACCTGCTCAAGGGGCCCAAACCCTGGGGGCCCGAACCATAGCTCCCGGGGCCCAACCCCTGGGGGCCCCAACACCAGCTCCAGGGTCCCAACCCCTGGGGGCCCGAACCATAGCTCCAGGGGCCCAGCCCCTGGGGGCCCCAGCACCAGCTCCAGCTGCCCAACCCCTGGGGGCCCGAACCATAGCTCCAGGGGCCCAACCCCTGGGGGCCTCAACACCAGCTCCAGGGACCCAACCCCTGGGGGCCCCAACACCAGCTCCAGGGGCACAACCCCTGGGGGCTCGAACCATAGTTCCAGGGGCCCAACCCCCGGGGGCCCCAATACCATCTCCAGAGGACCAACCCCTGGGGGCCCGAACCATAGCGCCAGGGGCCCAACCCCTGGGGGCCCCAACACCAGTTCCAGGGGCCCAACCCCTGGGGGCTCGAACCATAGCTCTAGAGGCCCAACCCCTGGTGGCCCCAACACCAGCTCCAGTGGCCCAACCCGTGGAGGCCCGAACCATAGCTCCAGGGGGCCAACCCCTGGGGGCCCCAACACCACCTCCAGGGGCCCAACCCCTGGGGGCCCGAACCATAGCTCCAGGGGCCCAACCCCTGGGGGCCCGAACCAAAACTCCAGGTGCCCAACCCCTGGGGGCAGCAACACCAGCTCCAGGGGCCCAACCCCTGGGGGCTCGAACCATAGCTCCAGGGGCCCAACCCCTGGGGGACCCAACACCAGCTCCAGTGGCCCAACCCCTGGGGGCCCCAACACAAGCTCCAGGGTCTCAACCCCTGGGGGCCCCAACACCAGCTCCAGGGTCTCAACCCCTGGGGGCCCCAACACCAGCTCCAGGGGCCCAACCCCTGGGGGCCCGAACCATATTTCCAGGGTCCCAACCCCTGGGGGCCAAAACACCACCTCCAGGGACCCAATCCCTGGGGTCCCCAACACCAGCTCCTGGGGCCCAAGCCCTGGGGGCCCGAGCCATAGCTCCAGGGGCCCAACCCCTGGGTGCCCCAACACCAGCTCCAGGGGCCCAACCCCTGGGGGCACCAACCATAGCTCTAGGAGCCCAACCCCTGGGGGCCCAACACCAGCACCAGGGTCCCAACTCCTGGGGGCCCGAACCATAGCTCCAGGGGCCCAACCCCTGGGGGCCGCAACACCACCTCCAGGGGACCAACCCCTGGGGGCCCGAACCATTGCTCCAGGGGCCCAAAACCTGGGGGACATAACACCAGCTCCAGGGGCCCAACCCCTGGGGGCCCGAACCATACCTCCAGGGGCCCAAACCCTGGGGGCGCGAACCATAGCTCCAGGGGCCGAACCCCTGGGGGCCTCAACACCAGCTCCTGGGGTCCAACCCCTGGAGCCCCAACTCCAGCTCCAGGGGCCCAACCCCTGGGGGCCCGAACCATAGCTCCAGAGGCCCACACCCTGGGGGCCCGAACCATAGCTCCAGGGGCCCAGCCCCTGGGGGCCCCAAAACCAGGTCCAGGGGCCCAACCCCTGGGGGCCCCAACACGAGCTCCAGGGGCCCAACCCCTGAGGGCTCCAAGAGAAGCTCCAGTGGCCCAACCCCTGGGGGCCCGAACCATAGCTCCAGGGGCCCAACCCCTGGGGGCCCGAACCATAGCTCCAGGGGCCCAACCCCTGGGGGCCCCTACACCTGCTCCAGGGTCCCAATCCCTGGAGGCCCGAACCATAGCTCTAGGAGGCCAACCCCTGGGGGCCCGAACAATAGCTCCAGGTGCCCAACCCCTGGGGGCCCCAACACCAGTTCCAGGGGCCCAACCCCTGAGGGCCCGAACCATAGCTCCAGGGGCCCAATCCCTGGGGGCCCCAACACCAGCTCCAGGGGCCCAACCCCTGGGGGCTCGAAACATAGCTCCAGGGGCCCAACCCCTGTGGGCCCGAACCATAGCTCCAGGGGCCCAACCCCTTGGGCCCCAACACCAGCTCCTGGGGACCAAGCCCTGGGGGCCCGAACCATAGCTCCAGGGGCCCAACCCCTGGGGGCCCCAACATCAGCTCCAGCGTCCCAAGCCCGGGGGGGCCGAACCATAGCTCCAGGGGCCCAACCCCTGGGAGCCCCAACACCAGCTCTAGGGGCCCAACCCCTGGGGGCCCGAACCATAGCTCCAGGGGCCCAACCCCTGGGTGCCCCAACACCAGCTCCAGGGGCCCAACCCCTGGGGGCCTGAACCATACCTCCATGGGCCCAACCCCTGGGGGCCTCAACACCAGCTCCAGGGGCCCAACCGCTGGGGGCCCCAAAACCAGCTGCAGGGGCCCAACCCCTGCGGGCCCGAACCATAGCGCCAGCGTCCCAACCCCTAGGGGCCCCAACACCAGCTCCAGGGGCCTAACCCCTGGGGGCTCGAACCATAGCTCCAGTGGCCCAACCCCTGGAGGCCCCAACACCAGCTCCAGGGGCTCAACCACTGGGGGCCCGAACCATAGCTCCAGGGGCCCAACCCCTGCGGGCCCGAACCATAGCTCCAGGGGCTCAACCCCTGGGCGCACCAAAGGCAGCAACAGGGGCCCAACCCCTGGGGGCCCTAATACCAGCTCCAAGGGCCCAACCCCTGAGTGCCCCAACCATAGCTCCAGGTTCCCAAATCTTGAGGGCCCCAACACTGGCTCAATGGGCCAAAACCCTGAGGGACCCAACACCAGCTCCAGGGGCCCAACCCCTGAGCGCCCGAACCATAGCCCCAGGGGCCCAAACCCTGAGCGTCCATACCATACTCCAGGGCCTCAAGCCCTGGGGGCCCCAACACCAGGTCAAGGGGCCCAACCCCTGAGCGCCCGGACCATAGCTCCAGGGGCCCAACCCCTGGGTGCTCCAACACCAGGTCTAGGGGCCCAACCCCTGAGCGCCCGGACCATAGCTACAAGGGCCCGACCACTGGGGTCCGCAACACCAGCTCCAGGGGCCCAACCCCTCGGGGCCCCAACATCGGCTCGAGGGGCCCAAACTCTGGGGTCCAAACCATAGCTCCAGGGGCCCAACCCCTGGGGGCCCCAACACCAGCTCCAGGGGCCCAACCACTGAGCGCCCGAGCCATAGCTTCAGGGGCCCAACCCCTGAGGTCCCGAACCATAGCTCCAGGGGTCGAACTGCTGGGGCCCCATCTCCAGCTCCAGGGGCCCAATCCCTGGGGGCCCCAACACCAGCTCCAGGGGACCAACCACTGGAGGAACGAACCATAGCTCCACGTGCCCAACCCCTGGGGGACCCAACACCAGCTGGAGGGGCCCAACCCCTCTGCGCCCGAACCATAGCTTGAGGGGCTCATCCCCTGAGTGCCCGAACCATAGCACAAGGTGCCCAACCCCTGGGGTCCTGAATTATAGCTCAAGGGGCCCAACCCCTGGGGGCCCCAACACCAGCTCCAGGGGCCTAACCCCTGGGGGCCCCAAAACCAGCTGCAGGGGCCCAACCCCGGAGCGCCCGAACCATAGCTCCAGGGGCCCAACCTCTGGGGGCCCCAAAACCAGCTCCAGGGGCCCAACCCCTGAGCGCCCGAATGATAGCTCCAGGGGCCCAACCCCTGGGGGCCCCAACACCAGCTCCAGGAGCCCAACCCCTTAGTGCCCGAAGCATAGCTACACGGGCCCAACCCCTGGGGACCCCAACACCAGTTCCAAGGGCCCAAACCCTGGGGTCCCAAACACCAGCTCCAGGGGCCCAACCCCTGGGGGCCCCAACACCAGCTCCAGAGGTCCAACCCCTTGGGGCCCCAACTCCAGCTCCAGGGCCAAAACCCCTGAGCGCCCGAACTATAGCTCCACGGGCCGAACCCCTGAGCACCCGAACCATAGCTCCAGGGGCCCAACCCCTGAGTGCCCGAACGACAGATCCAGGGGCCCAACCCCAGGGGGCCCGAACCATAGCTCCAGGGACCCCACCCCTCGGTAACCGAACCATAGCTCCAGAGGCCCAAATCTTTAGGGCCCCAACACTAGCTCAAGGGGCCCAAACCCTGGGGGACCCAACACCAGCTCCAGGGCCACAACCCCTGAGTGACGGAACCATAGCTCCAGGGGCCCAACCCCTGAACGCCCGAACAATAGCTCCAGGGGCCGAACCCCTGGGGGCCCCAGCACCAGCTCCAGGGGACCAACCGCTGGAGGAATGAACCATAGCTCCATGTTCCCAACCCCTGGGGGCCCCAACACCAGCTCCAGGGGCTCAACCCCTGGGGGCCCAAACCATAGCTACAGGGGACCAACCCCTGGGGACCCGAACCATAGCTCCAGGGGCCCAGCCCCTGGGGGCCCGAACGCTAGCTCCAGGGGCCCAACCCCTGAGGGCCCGAACCATAGCTCCAGGGGCCCAACCCCTGGCGGCGCCAACACCAGCTCCAGCAGCCCAACCCCTGGGGGCTCGAACCATAGCTCCAGGGGCCCAACCCCTGAGGGCCCGAACCATAGCTCCAGGGACCCAACCCCTGGGGGCCCGAACCATAGCTCCAGGGGCCCAGCCCCTGGGGCCCGAACACCAGCTCCAGCTGCCCAACCCCTGGGGGCCCGAACCATAGCGCCAGGGCCACAACCCCTGGGGGCCCCAACACCAGCTCCAGGGGCCCAAACCCTGGGGGCTCGAACCATAGCTCCAGGGGCCCAACCCCTGGGGGCCCCAACACCAGCTCCAGGGGCCCAAACACTGGGGGCCCGAACCATAGCTCCAGGGGCCCAACCCCTGGGGGCCCCAACACCAGCTCCAGGGGCCCAACCCCTGGGGGCCCGAACCATAGCTCCAGGGGCCCAACCCCTGGGGGCCCGAACCATAGCTCCAGGGGCCCAGCCCCTGGGGCCCGAACACCAGCTCCAGCGGCCCAACCCCTGGCGGCCCGAACCATAGCTCCAGGGCTCCAACCCCTAGGGGCCCCAACACCAGCTCCAGGGGCCCAACCCCTGGGGGCCCCAACACCAGCTCCAGGGGCCCAACCCCTGAGGGCCCGAACCATAGCTCCAGGGGCCCAACCCCTGGGGGCCCCAACACCAGCTCCAGGGGCCCAACCCCTGGGGGCTCGAACCATAGCTCCAGGGGCCCAACCCCTGAGGGCCCGAACCATAGCTCCACGGGCCCAACCCCTGGGTTCCCCAGCACCAGCTCCAGGGGCCCAAACCCTGGGGGCTCGAACCATAGCTCCAGGGGCCCAACTCCTGGGGGCCCCAACACCAGCTCCAGGAGCCCAACCCCTGGGGGCCCGAACCATAGCTCCAGGGGGCCAACCCCTGGGGGCCCCAACACCAGCTCCAGGGGCCCAACCCCTGGGGGTCCGAACACCAGCTCCAGGCGCCCAATCCCTCAGGGGCTCGAACCATAGCTCCAGGGGCCCAACCCCTGCGGGCCCGAACCATAGCTCCAGGGGCCCAACCCCTAGGGGTCCCAACACCAGCTCCAGGCGCCCAATCCCTGAGGGGCCCGAACCATAGCTCCAGGGGCCCAACCCCTGGGGGCCCGAACCATAGCTCCAGGTGCCCAACCCCTGGGGGCCCCAACACCAGCTCCAGGGGCTAAACCCCTGGGAGCCCGAACCATAGCTCCAGGGGCCCAACCCCTGGGGGCCCGAACCATAGCTAAAGGGGACCAACCCCTGGGCGCACCAAAGTCAGCAACAGGGACCCAACCCCTGGTAGCACTAATACCAACTCCAAGGGCCCAACCCCTGAGCGCCCCAACCATATCTCCAGGGGCCCAACCCTGGGGGCCCGAACCATAGCTCCAGGGGCCCAAATCTTGAGGGCCCCAACACTAGCTCAAGGGGCCCAAACCCTGGGGGACCCAACACCAGCTCCAGGGGCCCAACCCCTGAGCGCCCGAACCATAGCTCCAGAGGCCCAACCCCTGGGGGTCCCAGCACCAGCTCCAGGGAACCAACCGCTAGAGGAACGAACCATAGCTCCAGGTGCCCAACCCCTGGGTTCCCCAACACCAGCTCCAGGGGCCCAACCCCTGAGCGCCCGAACCATAGCTCGAGGGTCTCATCCCCTGAGTGCCCGAACCATAGCACAAGGTGCCCAACCCCTGGGGGCCTGAACCATAGCTCCAGGGCCCAACCCCTGGGGGCCCCAACACCAGCTCCAGGGGCTCAAACCCTGGGGGTCCCAGCACCAGCTCCAGGGAACCAACCGCTAGAAGAACGAACCATAGCTCCAGGTGCCCAACCCCTGGGTTCCCCAACACCAGCTCCAGGGGCCCAACCCCTGAGCGCCCGAACCATAGCTCCAGGGGCGCAACCCCTGGGGGCCCCAACACCAGCTCCAGGGGCCCAACCCCTGGGGGCCCCAACACCAGCTCCAGGGGCTCAACTCCTGAGCGCCCGAATGATAGCTCCAGGGGCCCAAGCCCTAGGGGCCCCAACACCAACTCCAGGGGCCCAATCCCTGAGCGCCCGAACCATAGCTACACGGGCCCAGCCCCTGGGTACCCCAACACCAGCTCCAAGGGCCCAAACCCTGGGGTCCCAAACACCAGCTCCAGGGGCCCAACCCCTGGGGGCCCAAACCATAGCTCCGGGGGCCCAACCCCTGGGGGCCCCAACACCAGCTCCAGAGACCCAACCCCTTGGGGCCCCAACTACAACTCCAGGGCCAAAACCCCTGAGCGCCCGAGCCATAGCTCAAGGGGACCAACCCCTGAGCGCCCGAACCATAGCTCCAGGGCCCAACCAATGGGGGCCCTTACACCAGCTCCAGGGGCCCATCCCCTGAGCACCCGAACCATAGCTCCAGGGGCCCAACCCCTGGGGGCCCCAACACCAGCTTCAGGGGCCCAACCCCTGGGGGCCCCAACACCAGCTCCAGGGGCCCAACCCTTGAGCGCCCGAACCATAGCTCCAGGGGCCCAACCCCTGTGGGATGGAACTATAGCTCAAGGGGCTCAACCCCTCTTGGCCCCAACACCAGTTCCAATGGCCCAACCCCTGGGGGCCCGACCAGCAGCTCCAGGGGCCCAACCCCTGGGGGCCCGACCAGCTGCTCCAGGGGCCCAACCCCTGAGTGCCCGAACCATAGCTCCAGGGGCCCAACCCCTGGGGGCTCGAACTATAGCTCCAGGGGCCCAACCCCTGGTGGCCCCAACACCAGCTCCAGAGGCCCAACCCCTGAGCGCCCGAACCTTTGCTCCCTGGGCCCAACCCCTGGGGGACCCAACACCAGCTCCAGGGGCACAACCCCTTGGGGCCCCAACACCAGCTCCAGGGGCCCAAACCCTGGGGGCCCGAACTTTAGCTCCAGGGTCCCAACCCCTGGTGGCCGCAACACCAGCTCCAGGGGCCCAACCCCTGAGCGACCGAACCATAGCTCCAGGGGCCCAATCCCTGTGTGTCCGAACCATACTTCCAGTCGCCCGACCCCTGAGCGCACGAACCATAGCTCCACGGTCCCAACCCCTGGGGGCCCCAACACCAGCTCCAGGGGTCCAACATCTGGGGGCCGAAACACCAGCTCCAGGGGCCCAACATCTGGGGGTCCAAAACATAGCTCCAGGGGCCCAACCCCTGGGGGCACCAACACCAGCTCCAGGGGCCCAACCCCTGAGCGCCCGAACCCATAGCTCCAGGGGCCCAACCCCTGGGAGCACCAGAGCCAGCAACAGGGGCCCAACCCCTGAGCGCCCGAACGATAGCTCCAGGGGCCCAACCCCTGGGGACCCTAATACCAGCTCCAAGGGCCCAACCCCTGAGCGCCCCAACCATAGCTCGAGGGACCCAACCCCTGGGGGCCCGAACCATAGCTCCAGGGGCCCAAACCTTAAGGGCCCCAACACTAGCTCAACGGGCCCAAACCCTGGGGGACCCAACTCCAGCTCCAGGGGCCCAACCCCTGAGCGCCCAAACCATAGCTCCAGGGGCCCAAACCCTGAGCGCCCGAACAATAGCTCCAGGGGCTCAACCCCTTTGGGCCTCAGCAGCACCTCCAGGGGCCCAACCCCTGGGGGCCCCAACACCAACTCCAATTGCCCAACCCCTGAGGGCCCCAACACCAGCTCCAGTGGCCCAACCCCTGAGTGCCCGAACCATTGCTCCAGAGGCCCAAACCCTAGGGGCCCCAACACCAACTCTAGGGGCCCAAACCCTGGGGGTCCCAACACAGCTCCACGGGCCCAACCCCTGGGGGCCCGAACACCAGCTCTAGGGGCCCAACCCCTGAGCGCCCGAACCATAGCTCAAGGAGCCCAACCCCTGGGGGCCCCAACACCAGCTCCACGGGCCCAACCCCTGGGGGCCCGAACACCAGCTCTAGGGGCCCAACCCCTGAGCGCCCGAACCATAGCTCCAGGAGCCCAACCCCTGGGGGCCCCAACACCAGCTCCACGTGCCCAACCCCTGGGGGCCCGAACACCAGCTCTAGGGGCCCAACCCCTGAGCGCCCGAACCATAGCTCCAGGGGCCCAACCCCTGGGGGCCCCAACACCAGCTCCAGGGGCTCTTCCCCTGGGGGCCCCAACACCAGCTCCAGGGGCTCAACCCCTGAGCGCCCGAATGATAGCTCCAGGGGCCCAACCCCTAGGGGCCCCAACACCAACTCCAGGGGCCCAACCCCTGAGCGCCCGCACCATAGCTACACGGGTCCAACCCCTGGGTACCCCAACACCAGCTCCAAGGGCCCAAACCCTGGGGTCCCAAACACCTGCTCCAGGGGCCCAACCCCTTGGGGCCCCAACTCCAACTCCAGGGCCAAAACCCCTGAGCGCCCGAACCATAGCTCCAGGGGACCAACCCCTGGGGGCCCGAACCATAGCTCCAGGGCCCAACCAATGGGGGCCCTTTCACCAGCTCCAGGGGCCCATCCCCTGAGCACCCGAACCATAGCTCCAGGGGCCCAACCCCTGGGGGCCCCAACACCAGCTCCAGGGGCCCAACCCCTGGGGGCCCCAACACCAGCTCCAGGGGCCCAACCCTTGAGCGCCTGAACCATAGCTCCAGGGGCCCAACCCCTGTGGGATGGAACTATAGCTCAAGGGGCTCAACCCCTCTTGGCCCCAGCACCAGTTCTAATGCCCCAACCCCTGGGGGCCCGACAAGCAGCTCCAGGGGCCCAACCCCTGGGGGCCCGAACAGCTGCTCCAGGGACCCAACCCTTGAGTGCCCGAACCATAGCTCCAGGGGCCCAACCCTTGGGGGCTCGAACCATAGCTCCAGGGGCCCAACCCCTGGTGGCCCCAGCACCAGCTCCAGAGGCCCAACCCCTGAGCGCCCGAACCTTTCCTCCCTGGGCCCAACCCCTGGGGGACCCAACACCAGCTCCAGGGGCACAACCCCTGGGGGCCCCAACACCAGCTCCAGGGGCCCAAACCCTGGGGGCCCGAACCATAGCTCCAGGGTCCCAACCCCTGGGGGCCTCAACACCAGCTCCAGGGGCTCAACCCCTGAGTGCCCGAACCATAGCTCCAGGGGCTCAACCCCTGAGCGCCCGAACCATAGCTCCAGGGGCCCAACACCTGTGGGCCCCAACACCAGCTCCAAGGGCCCAAACTCTGAGCGCCCGAACCATAGCTACACGAGCCCAACCCCTGGGGACCCCAACACCAGCTCCAGGGGCCCAGCCCCTGGGGACCCTAACACCAGCTCCAGGGGCCCAAACCCTGGGGGCCCGAACAATAGCTCCGGGGGCCCAACCCCTGGGGGCCCCAACACCAACTTCATGCATCCAACCAATGGGGGCCCCAACACCAGCTCAAGGGGCCCAACCCCTGAGCGCCAGAACTATAGCTCCAGGGTCCCAACCCCTGGGGGCCCCAACACAAGCTCCAGAGGCCCAACCCCTTGGGGCCCCACCACCAGCTCCAGAATCCCAACCCCTGAGCGACCTAACTATAGCTCCAGGGGCCCAACCCCTGGGGGCCCCAACACCAGCTCCAGGGGCCCAACCCCTAGCGCCGGAACCATAGCTCCAGGGCCCCAACCCCTGAGCGCTCGAATCATAACTCCAGGTTCCCAACCCCTGGGGGCCACAACACCAGCTTCAGGGGCACAACCCCTGCGGGCCAGAACACCAGCTCCTGGGGCACAACCCCTGAGCGCCCGAAACATAGCTCGAGTTGCCCAACCCCTGGGGGCCCCAACATCAGCTCCAGGGTCCCAAACCCTCAGCGCCCGAACCATAGCTCCAGGGGCCCAACCTCTGGGGGCCCCAACACCAGCTAAAAGGGCCCAACCCCTGAGCGCCCGAACCATATCTCTAGGGGCCTAACCCCTGGGGGCCCCAACACCAGCTCCAGGGGCCCAACCCCTGGGGGCCCCAACACCAGATCCAGAGACCCAACCCCTAAGCGCCCGATCCATAGCTCCTGGGGCCCAACCCCTGGGGGCCCCAACACCAACTCCAGTGGCCCAACCCCTGAGCGCCCGAACCACAGCTAAATGGGCCCAACCCCTGAGCGCCCGAAGCATAGCTCCAGGGACCCAACCCCTGGGGGCCCCAAAATAAGCTCCAGGAGCCCAACCCCTGAGAACCCGAACCACAACTCCACGGGCCCAACCCCTGGGGCCCTCAACACCAGCTCAAGGGGCCCAACCCCTGAGCGCCCGAACCATGGCTCCCGGGGCCCAACCCATGAGCGTCCGAACCATAGTTCCAGGGGCCCAACCCCTGGGGTCCCCAACACCAGCTCCAGCGGCCAAACCAATTGGGGCCCCAAAATCAGCTCCAGGGGCCCAACCCCTGGTGGCCCTAACACCAGCTCCAGAGGCACAACCCCTGAGCGCCCGAATCATAGCTCCAGGGCCCCAACCCCTGAGGCCCCAACACCAGCTCCAGAGGCACAACCCCTGAGCGCCCGAATCATAGCTCCATTGGCCCAACCCCTGGTGGCCCCATCACCAGCTCCAGGTGCCTAACCCCTGGGGGCCCCTTCACCAGATCCAGGGACTCAACCCCTGAGCACCCAAACCATAGCTCCAGGGTCTCAACCCCTGGGGGACCCAACACCAGCTCCAGGGGCCCAAACCCTGGGGGCCCGAACCATAGCTCCAGGGTCCCAACCCCTGGGGGCCTCAACACCAGCTCCAGGGGCTCAACCCCTGAGTGCCCGAACCATAGCTCCAGGGGCTCAACCCCTGAGCGCCCGAAACATAGCTCCAGGGACCCAACACCTCGGGGCCCCAACACCAGCACCAGGGGCAAAACCCCTGAGCGCCCGAACCATAGCTTCAGGGGCCCAACCCCTGGGGGCCCCAACACCAGCTCCAGGGGCCCAACCCCTGAGCGCCCGAACCATAGCTCCAGGGGCCCAAACTCTGGGGGCCTCAACACCAGCTCCAGGGTCCCAACCCCTGAGCGCCCGGACCATAGCACCAGGGGCCCAACCGCTGGGGGTCCCACCACCAGCTCCAGAGGCCAAACCCCTAGAGGGCCCAAAACCAGGTCCAGGGACCCAACCCGTGGGGGCCCCAACACCAGCTCCAGGAACCAAACCCCTGAGTGCCCGAACCATAGCTCCAGGGGCCCAACCCCTGGGACCCCAAAACCAGCTCCACGGGCCTAACTCCTGAGAACCCGAACCATAGCTTCAGGGGCCAAACCACTGGGGGCCCCAACACCAGCTCCAGAGGCCCAACCCCTAGGGGCCCCAACAGCATCTCCAGGGGCCCAACCCCTGGGGGCCTAAACCATAGCTCCAAGGGCACAACCACTGGGGGCCCGAACCATCGCTCCAGGGGCCCAACCCCTGGGGGTCCCAAAACCAACTCCAGGGGCCCAACACCAGCTCCAGGGGCTCAAGCCCTGGGCCCCCAACAGCAGCTCCAGGGGCCCAACCCCTGGGTGCCCGAACCATTGCTCCAGGGCCCAACCCCTGGGGGCCCGAACACCAGCTCCAGGGTCCCAACCCCTGGGGGCCCGAACCATAGCTCCAGGGGCCCAACCCCGGGGGCCCCAACACCAGCTCCAGGCGCCCAACCCCTGGTGTCCCGAAGCATAGTTCCAGGGGCCCAATCCCTGGGTTCCCCAACAACAGCTCCAGGGGCCCAACCCCTGGGACCCCGAACCATAGCTCCAGGGGCCAAAGCCCTGGGGGCCCCAACACAAGCTCCAGGGGGACAACCCCTTGGGGCCCCAACACCAGCTCGAAGGGCCCAACCCCTTTGGGCCCCAACACCAGCTCCAGGGGCCCAACCCCTGAGAGCCCGAACCATAGCACCAGGGGACCAACCCCTGGGGGAACCAACACAAGCTCCAGGGGCCCAACCCCTGAGCGCCCGAACAATAGCTCCAGGGGCCCAACCCCTGGGGGCCCCAACACCAGCTTCAGGGGCTGAACCCCTGAGCGTCCGAAGCATAGCTCCAGGGGCCCAACCCCTGAGCAACCGAACCATAGCTCCAGGGGCCCAACCCCTGGGGGTCCCAACACAAGCTCGAGGGGCCCAGCCCCTGTGGGCCCCAACAACAGCTCCAGTGGTCCAACCCCTGAGCGCCTGAACCATAGCTCCAGGGGCCCAATCCCTGGGGGCCCCAACACCAGCTCCAGGGGCCCAACCCCTGTGGGCCCCAACAACAGCTCCAGTGGTCCAACCCCTGAGCGCCTGAACCATAGCTCCACGGGCCCAACCCCTGAGCGCCCGAACCATAGCTACAGGGGCCCAACCCCTGGGGGCCCGAACCATAGCTCCAGGTGAGGAACCCCTGAGCGCCCGAACCATAGCTCCAGGGGCCCAACCCCTGGGGGCCCCAACACCAGCTCCAGGGGACCAACCCCTGGGGGCCCGAACCATAGCTCCAGGGGCCCAACCCCTTGGGGCCCCAACACCTGCTCCAGGGGCCCAAGCCCTGAGCGCCCGAACCACAGATCCAGGGGCCCAACCCCTGGGGGCCCGAACACCAGCTCCAGGGGCCGAAACCCTGAGCGCCCGAACCTTAGCTCCAGGGGCCCACCCCCTGAGCACCCAAACCATAGCTCCAGGGGCCCAACCCCTGGGGGCCCGAACCATAGCTCCAGGTGCCGAACCCCTGGGGGCCCCAACACCAGCTTCACGGGCCCAACCCCTGAGCGCTCGAACTATAGCTCCCGGGGCCCAACCCCTGGGGGCCCGAACCATAGCTCCAGGGGCCCAACCCCTAGGGGCCCCAACAGCATCTCCAGAGGCCCAACCCCTGGGGGGCTGAACCATACCTCCAAGGGCCCAACCCCTGGGGGTCCGAACACCAGCTCCAGGAGCCCAACCCCTTGAGGCCCGAACCATCGCTCCAGGGGCCGAACCCCTGGGGGCCCCAAAACCAACTCCAGGGGCCTAACACCAGCTCCAGGGGCTCAAGCCCTGGGGCCCCAACAGCAGCTCCAGGGGCCCAACCCCTGGGTGCCCGAACCATTGCTCCAGGGCCCAACCCCTGGGGGCCCGAACACCAGCTCCAGGGGCACAACCCCTGGGGGCCCGAACCATTGCTCCAGGGCCCAACCCCTGGGGGCCCGAACACCAGCTCCAGGGGCCCAACCCCTGGGGGCCCGAACCATAGCTCCAGGGGCCCAACCCCTGGGTGCCCGAACCATTGCTCCAGGGCGCAACCCCTGGGGGCCCGAACACCAGCTCCAGGGGACCAACCCCGGGGGGCCCGAACCATAGCTCCAGGCGCCCAACCCCTGGTGGCACGAAGCATAGTTCCAGGGGCCCAACCCCTGGGTTCCCCAACAACAGCTCCAGGGGCCCAACCCCTGGGACCCCGAACCATAGCTCCAGGGGCCAAAGCCCTGGGGGCCCCAACACCAGCTCCAGGGGGACAACCCCTTGGGGCCCCAACACCAGCTCGAAGGGCCCAACCCCTTTGGGCCCCAACACCAGCTCCAGGGGCCCAACCCCTGAGAGCCCGAACCATAGCACCAGGGGCCCAGCCCCTGGGGGCCCCAACACAAGCTCCAGGGGCCCAACCCCTGAGCGCCCGAACAATAGCTCCAGGGGCCCAACCCCTGGGGGCCCCAACACCAGCTTCAGGGGCCGAACCCCTGAGCGTCCGAAGCATAGCTCCAGGGGCCCAACCCCTGAGCAACCGAACCATAGCTCCAGGGGTCCAACCCCTGGGGATCCCAACACCAGCTCGAGGGGCCCAGCCCCTGGGGGCCCGAACACCAGCTCTAGGGGCCCAACCCATGGGGGCCCCAACAACAGATCCAGGGGCCCAACCCCTGAGCGCCCGAACCATAGCTCTAGGGGACCAACCCCTGGGGGCCCCAACACCAGCTCGAGGGGCCCAGCCCCTGAGGGCCCGAACACCAGCTCTAGGGGCCCAACCCCTGGGGGTCCGAACACCAGCTCGAGGGGCCCAGCCCCTGGGGGCCCGAACACCAGCTCTAGGGGCCCAACCCATGGGGGCCACAACACCAGCTCCAGGGGCCCAACAACTGGAGGCCCCAACACCAGCTCCAGGGGCCAAAACCCTGAGCGCCCGAACCATAGCTCCAGGTGCCCAGCCCCTGGGGGCCCCAACTGCAGCTCCAGGAGCCCAACCCCTTTAGGCCCCAACACGAGCTCCAGGTGCCCAACCTCTGAGCGCCCAAACCGTAGCTCCAGGGGCCCAACCCCTGGGGGCCCCAACACCAGCTCCAGGGGACCAACCCCTGGGGGCCCGAACCATAGCTCCAGGGGCCCAACCCCTTGGGGCCCCAACACCTGCTCCAGGGGCCCAAGCCCTGAGCGCCCGAACCACAGATCCAGGGGCCCAACCCCTGGGGGCCCCAACACCAGCTCCAGGGGCCCAAACCCTGAGCGCCCGAACCTTAGCTCCAGGTGCCCACCCCTGAGCACCCAAACCATAGCTCCAGGGGCCCAACCCCTGGGGGCCCGAACCATAGCTCCAGGTGCCGAACCCCTGGGGGCCCCAACACCAGCTCCAGGGGCCCAACCCCTGGCGGCCCGAACCATAGCTTTAGGGGCCCAACCCCTGGGGGCCGCAACACCAGCTCCAGGGGCCCAACCCCTGGGAGCTCCAACACCAGCTCCAGGGGCCCAACCCATAAGCGTCCGAACCATAGCTCCAGAGGCTCAACCCCTGAGCGCCCGAACCATAGCACCAGGGGCCCAACCCCTGGGGCCCCAACACCAGCTTCAGGGGCCGAACCCCTGGGGGCCCAACACCAGCTCCAGGGGAACAACCCCTGAGCGCCCAAACCATAGCTCCACGGGCCAAACCCCTGGGTGCCCCAACACCAGCTCCAGGTACCCAACCCCTGTGGGCCCCAACAACAGCTCCAGCGGTCCAACCCCTGAGAGCCCGAACCATAGCTCCAGGGGCCCAACCCCTGAGTACCCGAACCATAGCTATAGTGTCCCAACCCCTGCGGGCCCGAACCATAGCTCCAGGGGCCCAACCCCTGGGGGCCCAACACCAGCTTTAGGGACCCAGCCCCTGGGGGCACCAGCACCAGCTCCAGGTGCCGAACCCCTGAGCGCCCGAACCATAGCTCCAGGGCCCAACTCTTGCGGGCCCCAACACCTGCTCCAGGGACCAACCCCTGGGGGCCTGAACCATAGCTCCAAGGGCCCAACCACTGGGGGTCCGAACACCAGCTCCAGGGGCCCAACCCCTGAGCGCCCGAACTATAGCTCCTGGGACCCAACCCCTGGGGGCCCGAACCATAGCTCCAGGGGCACAACCCCTAGGGGCCCCAACAGCATCTCGAGGGGCCCAACCCCTGGGGGCCTGAACCATAGCTCCAAGGGCCCAACCACTGGGGGTCCGAACACCAGCTCCAGGGGCCCAACCCCTAGGGGCCCGAACCATCGCTCCAGGGGCCCAACCCCTGGAGGCCCCAAAACCAACTCCAGGGGCCCAACACCAGCTCCAGGGGCTCAAGCCCTTGGGGCCCCAACAGCAGCTCCAGGGGCCCAAACCCTGGGTGCCCGAACCATTGCTCCAGGGCCCAACCCCTGGGGGCCCGAACACCAGCTCCAGGGGCCCAACCCCTGGGGGCCCGAACCATAGCTCCAGGGGCTCAACCCCTGGGGGCCCCAACACCAGCTCCAGGCGCCCAACCCCTGGTGGCCCGAAGCATAGTTCCAGGGGCCCAACCCCTGGGTTCCCCAACAACAGCTCCAGGGGCCCAACCCCTGGGACCCCGAACCATAGCTCCAGGGGCCAAAGCCCTGGGGGCCCCAACACCAGCTCCAGGGGGACAACCCCTTGGGTCCCCAACACCAGCTCGAAGGGCCCAACCCCTTTGGGCCCCAACACCAGCTCCAGGAGCCCAACCCCTGAGAGCCCGAACCATAGCACCAGGGGCCCAACCCCTGGGGGCCCCAACACAAGCTCCAGGGGCCCAACCCATGGGGGCCCGAACACCAGCTCCAGGGGCCAACCCCTGGGGGCCCGAACCATAGCTCCAGGGGCCCAACCCCTTGGGGCTCCAACACCTGCTCCAGGGGCCCAAGCCCTGAGCTCCCGAACCACAGATCCAGGGGCCCAACCCCTGGGCGCCCCAACACCAGCTCCAGGGGCCGAAACCCTGAGCGCCCGAACCTTAGCTCCAGGGGCCCACCCCCTGAGAGCCCAAACCATAGCTCCAGGGGCCCAACCCCTGGGGGCCCGAACCATAGCTCCAGGGGCCCAACCCCTAGGGGCCCCAACAGCATCTCCAGGGGCCCAACCCCTGGGGGCCTGAACCATAGCTCCAAGGGCCCAACCACTGGGGGTCCGAACACCAGCTCCAGGGGCCCAACCCCTAGGGGCCCGAACCATCGCTCCAGGGGCCCTACCCCTGGGGGCCCCAAAACCAACTCCAGGGGCCCAACCCCTGGTGGCCCGAAGCATAGTTCCAGGGGCCCAACCCCTGGGTTCCCCAACAACAGCTCCAGGGGCCCAACCCCTGGGACCCCGAACCATAGCTCCAGGGGCCAAAGCCCTGGGGGCCCCAACACCAGCTCCAGGGGGACAACCCCTTGGGGCCCCAACACCAGCTCGAAGGGCCCAACCCCTTTGGGCCCCAACACCAGCTCCAGGGGCCCAACCCCTGAGAACCCGAACCATAGCACCAGGGGACCAACCCCTGAGGGAACCAATACAAGCTGCAGGGGCCAAACCCCTGAGCGCCCGAACCACAGATCCAGGGGCCCAACCCCTGGGGGCCCGAACACCAGCTCCAGGGGCCCAACCCCTTGGGACCCGAACCATAGCCCCAGGGGCCCAACCCCTGGGGGCCCCAACACCAGCTCCAGGCGCCCAACCCCTGGTGGCCCGAAGCATAGTTCCAGGGGCCCAACCCCTGGGTTCCCCAACAACAGCTCCAGGGGCCCAAACCCTGGGACCCCGAACCATAGCTCCAGGGGCCAAAGCCCTGGGGGCCCCAACACCAGCTCCAGGGGGACAACCCCTGGGGGCCCCAACACCAGCTCGAAGAGCCCAACCCCTTTGCGCCCCAACACCAGCTCCAGGGGCCCAACCCCTGAGAGCCCGAACCATAGCACCAGGGGCCCAACCCCTGGGGGCCCCAACACAAGCTCCAGGGGCCCAACCCCTGAGCGCCCGAACAATAGCTCCAGGGGCCCAACCCCTGGGGGCCCCAACACCAGCTTCAGGGGCCGAACCCCTGAGTGTCCGAAGCATAGCTCCAGGGGCCGAACCCCTGAGCAACCGAACCATAGCTCCAGGGGCCCAACCCCTGGTGATCCCAACACCAGCTCGAGGGGCCCAGCCCCTGGGGGCCCGAACACCAGCTCTAGGGGCCCAACCCATGGGGGCCCCAACAACAGATCCAGGGGCCCAACCCCTGAGCGCCCGAACCATAGCTCTAGGGGACCAACCCCTGGGGGCCCCAACACCAGCTCGAGGGGCCCAGCCTCTGGGGGCCCGAATACCAGCTCTAGGGGCCCAACCCCTGGGGGTCCCAACACCAGCTCGAGGGGCCCAGCCCCTGGGGGACCGAACACCAGCTCTAGCGGCCCAACCCATGGGGGCCACAACACCAGCTCCAGGGGCCCAACAACTGGAGGCCCCAACACCAGCTCCAGGGGCCAAAACCCTGAGCGCCCGAACCATAGCTCCAGGTGCCCAGCCCCTGGGGGCCCCAACTGCAGCTCCAGGGGCCCAACCCCTTTAGGCCCCAACACGAGCTCCAGGTGCCCAACCCCTGAGCGCCCCAGAACCATAGCTCCAGGGGCCCAACCCCTGGGGGCCCCAACACCTCCTCCAGGGGCCCAAGCCATGAGCGCCCGAACCACAGATCCAGGGGCCCATCCCCTGGGGGCCCCAACACCAGCTCCAGGGGCCCAAACCCTGAACGCCCGAACCTTAGCTCCAGGGGCCCACCCCCTGAGCACCGAAACCATAGCTCCAGGGGCCCAACCCCTGGGGGCCCGAACCATAGCTCTAGGTGCCGAACCCCTGGGGGCCCCAACACCATCTCCAGGGGCCCAACCCCTGAGCGCCCGAACCATAGCTCTAGGTGCCGAAGCCCTGGGGGCCCCAACACCATCTCCAGGGGCCCAACCCCTGAGCGCCCGAATCTTAGCTCCAGGGGCCCGACAACGGAGCGCCCGAACCACAGCTTCAGGGGCCCAACCACTGGGGGCCCGAACCACAGTTCCAGTGGCCGAACCCCTGGGGGCCCCAACACCAGCTCCAGGGGCCCAACCCCTGGCGGTCCGAACCATAACTTTAGGGGCCCAACCCCTGGGGGCCGCAACACCAGCTCCAGGGGCCCAACCCCTGGGGGCCCAACACCAGCTCCAGGGGAACAACCCCTGAGCACCCGAACCATAGCTCCACGGGCCAAACCAATGGGTGCCCCAAAACCAGCTCCAGGTACCCAACCCCTGTGGGCCCCAACAACAGCTCCAGCGGTCCAACCCCTGAGAGCCCGAACCATAGCTCCAGGTGCCGAACCCCTGAGCGCCCGAACCATAGCTCCAGGGGCCCAACCCCTGGGGGCCCCATCACCAGCTCCAGGGGCCAACCCCTGGGGGCCCGAACCATAGCTCCAGGTGCCTAACCCCTGGGGGCCCCAACACCAGCTCCACAGGCCCAACCCCTGAGCGCCCGAACTATAGCTCCTGGGACCCAACCCCTGGGGGCCCGAACCATAGCTCCAGGGGCCCAACCCCTAGGGGCCCCAACAGCATCTCCAGGGGCCCAACCCCTGGGAGCCTGAACCATACCTCCAAGGGCCCAACCCCTGGGGGCTCCAAAACCAACTCCAGGGGCCCAACACCAGCTCCAGGGGCTCAAGCCCTTGGGGCCCCAACAGCAGCTCCAGGGGCCCAACCCCTGGGTGCCCGAACCATTGCTCCAGGGCCCAACCCCTGGGGGCCCGAACACCAGCTCCAGGGGCACAACCCCTGGGGGCCCGAACCATAGCTCCAGGGGCTCAACCCCTGGGGGCCCCAACACCAGCTCCAGGCGCCCAACCCCTGGTGGCCCGAAGTATAGTTCCAGGGGCCCAACCCCTGGGTTCCCCAACAATAGCTCCAGGGGCCCAACCCCTGGGACCCCGAACCATAGCTCCAGGGGCCAAAGCCCTGGGGGCCCCAACACCAGCTCCAGGGGGACAACCCCTTGGGTCCCCAACACCAGCTCGAAGGGCCCAACCCCTTTCGGCCCCAACACCAGCTCCAGGGGCCCAACCCCTGGGGGCCCGAACCATAGCACCAGGGGCCCAACCCCTGGGGGCCCCAACACAAGATCCAGGGGCCCAACCCCTGGGGGCCCCAACACCAGCTCCAGGGGCCCAACCCCTGTGGGCCCCAACAACAGCTCCAGGGGCCCAACCCCTGAGAGCCCGAACCATAGCTCCAGGGGCCCAACCCCTGAGCGCCCGAACCATAGCTACAGGGTCCCAACCCCTGGGGGCCCGAACCATAGCTCCAGGGGCCCAACCCCTGGGGGCCCAAAACCAGCTTCAGGGACCCAACCCCTGGGGGCCCCAACACCAGCTCCAGGTGCCGAACCCCTGAGCGCCCGAACCTTAGCTCCAGGGGCACACCCCCTGAGCGCCCAAACCATAGCTCCAGGGGCCCAGCCCCTGGGGGCCCGAACCATAGCTCCAGGTGCCTAACCCCTGGGGGCCCCAACACCAGCTCCACGGGCCCAACCCCTGAGCGCCCGAACTATAGCTCCTCGGACCCAACCCCTGAGGGCCCGAACCATAGCTCCAGGGGCCCAACCCCTAGGGGCCCCAACAGCATCTCCAGGGGCCCAACCCCTGGGGGCCTGAACCATAGCTCCAAGAGCCCAACCACTGGGGGTCCGAACACCAGCTCCAGGGGCCCAACCCCTACGGGCCCGAACCATCGCTCCAGGGGCCCAACCCCTGGGGGCCCCAAAACCAACTCCAGGGGCCCGACACCAGCTCCAGGGGCTCAAGCCCTTGGGGCCCCAACAGAAGCTCCAGGGGCCCAACCCCTGGGTGCCCGAACCATTGCTCCAGGGCCCAACCCCTGGGGGCCCGAACAGCAGCTCCAGGGGCCCAACCCCTGGGGGCCCCAACACCAGCTCCAGGCGCCCAACCCCTGGCGGCTCGAGGCATAGTTCCAGGGGCCCAACCCCTGGGTTCCCCAACAACAGCTCCAGGGGCCCAACCCCTGGGACCCCGAACCTTAGCTCCAGGGGACAAAGCCCTGGGGGCCCCAACACCAGCTCCAGGGGGACAACCCCTTGGGGCCCCAACACCAGCTCAAGGGGCCCAACCCCTGAGAGCCCGAACCATAGCACCAGGGGCCCAACCCCTGGCGGCCCCAACACCAGCTCCAGGCGCCCAACCCCTGGTGGCCCGAAGCATAGTTCCAGGGTCCCAACCCCTGGGTTCCCCAACAACAGCTCCAGGGGCCCAACCCCGGGGACCCCGAACCATAGCTCCAGGGGCCAAAGCCCTGGGGGCCCCAACACCAGCTCCAGGGGGACAACCCCTTGGGGCCCCAACACCAGCTCGAAGGGCCCAACCCCTTTGGGCCCCAACACCAGCTCCATTGGCCCAACCCCTGAGAGCCCGAACCATAGCTCCAGGGGCCCAACCCCTGGGGGCCCCAACACCAGCTCCAGGGGCCCAACCCATGGGGGCCCCAACAACATTTCCAGGGGCCCAACCCCTGAGTGCCCGAACCATAGCTCTAGGGGACCAACCCCTGGGGGACCCAACACCAGCTCCAGGGGCCCAACACCTGGAGGCCACAACACCAGCTCCAGGGGCCCAACCCCTGGAGGCCCCAGCACCAGCTCCAGGGGCCAAAACCCTGAGCGCCCGAACCATAGCTCCAGGTGCCCAGCCCCTGGGGGCCCCAACTGCAGCTCCAGGGGCCCAACCCCTGGAGGCCCCAACACCAGCTCCAGGTGCCCAACCCCTGAGCGCCCGACCCATAGCTCCAGAGGCCCAACCCCTGAGCGAATGAACCATAGCACCAGGGCCCCAACCCCTGGGGGCCCCAACACCAGCTTTAGGGACCGAACACCTGGGGGCCCAACACCAGCTCCAGGGGAACAACCCATGAGCGCCCGAACCATAGCTCCAGGGGCCCAACCCCTGAGTGCGCCAACACCAGCTCCAGGGGCCCAACCCCTGTGGGCCCCAACAACAGCTCCAGTGGTCCAACCCCTGAGCGCCCGAACCATAGCTCCAGGGGCCCAACCCCTGAACGCCCGAACCATAGCTACAGGGGCCCAAACCCTGGGGGCCCGAACCATAGCTCCAGGGGCCCAACCCCTGGGGGCCCTACACCAGCTCCAGGGGCCCAACCCCTGGGGGCCCGACCCATAGCTTTAGGGGCCCAACCCCTGGGGGCCCTACACCAGCTCCAGGGGCCCAACCCCTGGGAGCTCCAACACCAGATCCAGGGGCCCAACCCCTAAGCGTCCGTACCATAGCTCCAGGGGCCCAACCCCTGAGCACCCGAACCATAGCTCCAGGACCCTACCTCTGGGGGTCCCAACACCAGCTCGAGGGGCCCAGCCCCTGGGGGCCCGAACACCAGCTCCAGAGGCCCAACCCATGGGGGCCCCAACACCAGCTCCAGGGGTCCAACCCCTGAGCGCCCGAACCATAGCTCCAGGGGCCCAACCCCTGGGAGCCCCAACACCAGCTCCAGGGGCCCAACCCCTGGAAGCCCCAACACGAGCTCCATGGGCCGAAACCCTGAGCGCCCGAGCCATAGCTGCAGGTGCCCAGCCCCTGTGGGCCCCAACAGCAGCTCCAGGGTCCCAACCCCTGGAGACCCCAACACCAGCTCCAGGTGCCCAACCCCTGAGCGCCCAAACCATAGCTCCAGGGGCCCAACCCCTGAGCGCCCGAACCATAAGTCCACGGGCCCAACCCCTGTGGGCCCCAACACCAGCTTCAGGGGCCGAACCTCTGGGGGCGCCAACACTAGCTCCAGGGGCCCAACCCCTGGGGGCCCCAACACCAGCTCCAGGGTCCCAACCCCTTAGCGCCCGAACTATAGCTCCAGGGGCCAAACCCCTGTGTGCACCAACACCAGCTTCAGGGGCCCAACCCCTGAGCGCCCGAACCATAGCTCCAGGGGCCCAACCTCTGAGCGCCCGAACCATAAATCCAGGGGCCCAACCCCTGGGGGCCCCAACACCAGTTCCAGCGGCGCAACCCCTAGGAGCCCCAACACGAGCTCCAAGGGCCCAACTCCTGGTGCCCCGAACAATAGCTCCAGGGGCCCAACCCCTGGTGGCCCCAACACCAGCTCCAGGGGCCCAACCCCTGAGCGCCCGAACCATAGCTCCAGGGGCCCATACCCTGGGGTGCCGAACCATAGCTCCAGGGGCCCAACCCCTGGGGCCCTCATCACCAACTCCAGGGGCCCAGCCCCTGGGGGCCCGAACCATAGCTCCAGGGTCCCAACCCCTTTGGGCCCCAACACTAGCTCCAGGGGACCAACCCCTGGGGGCCCGGACCATAAGTCCAGGGGCCCAACCCCTGGTGGCCCCAACACCAGCTCCAGAGGCCCAACCCCTGGCGGTCCCAACACCAGCTCCAGGGGCCCAGCCCCTGGGGGCCCCAACACCAGCTCCAGGGGCCCAACCCCTGGTGGCCCGAACCATAGCTCCAGGGGCACAAACCCTGGGGGCCCCAACACCAGCTCCAGGCGCCTAACCCCTGGGGGCTCCAACACCAGCTCCAGGGGCCCAAGCCCTGGGGGCCGCAACACCAGCAACAGGGGCCCAACCCCTGGGTGCCCGAACCATAGCTCCAGGGGCCCAACCCCTGGGAGCCCAAACACCAGCTCCAGGGGCCCAACCCCTGGGGGCCCCAAAAGAAGCTCCAGGGCACTACCCCTGGAGGTCCGAACCATAGCTCCAGGGGCCCAACCCCTGGGGTTCCCAACACCAGCTCCAGGGGCCCAACCTCTGAGCGCCCGAACTATAGCTCCTGGGTCCCAACCCCTGGGGGCCCGAACCATAGCTCCAGGGGCCCAACCCCTGGGGGCCCCAACACCAGCTCCAGGGGCCCAACCCCTGGGGGTCCGAACCACAGCTCCAAGGGCCAAACCCCTGGGGGTAACAACACCAGCTCCACGGGCCCAACCCCTGTGGGCCCGAACCATCGCTTCAGGGGACCAACCCCTGGGAGCCCCAACACCAGCTCCAGTGGCCCAACCCCTGGGGGCCCCAACACCAGCTCCAGGGGCCCAAGCACTGGGTGCCCCAAGAGCAGCTCCAGGGGCCCAGCCCCTGGGGGCCCGAACCATAGCTCCAGGGGCCCAAACCTTGGGGGCCCCAACACCAGCTCCAGAGGCCGAACCCCTGGGGGCCCGAACCATAACTCCAGGGGCCAACCCCTGGGGGCCCTAACACCAGCTCCAGGGGCCCAAGCCCTGGGGGCCCAAAACACCAGCTCCAGGAGCCCAACCCCTGGGGGCCCCAACACCAGCTCTAGGGGCCCAACCCCTGGGGGACCGAACCTTAGCTCCACGGGCCGAACCCCTTGGGGCCCCAACACCAGCTCCAGGGTCCCAACCCCTGAGGTCCCCTACACCAGCTCCAGGGGCCCAACGCCTGGGGGCCCGAACCATAGCTCCAGGGGCGCAACCCCTGGGGGCGCCAACACCAGCTCCAGGGGCCAAACCCGTGGGGGCACCAACACCAGCTCCAGGGGCCCAACCCCTGAGAGCCCGAACCATAGCTCCAGGGGCCCAACCCCTGGGGTCTCGAATCATAGCTCCAAGGGGCCAACCCCTGTGGTCCCCAACACCATCTCCAGGGGCCGAACCCCTGGGGGCCCCAAAACCAGCTCCAGGGGCCCAACCCCTGAGCGCCCGAACCATAGCTCCAGGGGCCCTACCCCTGGGGGTCCGAACCATAGCTCCAGGGGCCCAACCCCTGGGGGCCCCAACACCAGCTCCAGGGTCCCAACCCCTGGGGTCTCCAACACTAGCTTCAGGGGCCCAACCCCTGAGCGCCCGAACCATAGCTCCAGGGGCCCAACCTCTGAGCGCCCGAACCATAAATCCAGGG
This sequence comes from Gopherus flavomarginatus, assembly GCF_025201925.1. Lineage (NCBI taxonomy): Eukaryota > Metazoa > Chordata > Testudines > Testudinidae > Gopherus > Gopherus flavomarginatus. The sequence continues at coordinate 27,783 of NW_026115146.1, forward strand.
GCCCAACCCCTGGGGGCCCCAACACCAGTTCCAGGGGCGCAACCCCTAGGAGCCCCAACACGAGCTCCAAGGGCCCAACTCCTGGTGGCCCGAACAATAGCTCCAGGGCCCAACCCCTGGTGGCCCCAAAAACAGCTCCAGGGGCCCAACCCCTGAGCGCCCGAACCATAGCTCCAGGGGCCCATCCCCTGGGGTGCCGAACCATAGCTCCAGGGGCCCAACCCCTGGGGCCCTCAACACCAACTCCAGGGGCCCAACCCCTGTGGGCCCCAACACTAGCTCCAGGCGCCCAACCCCTGGGGGCCCGGACCATAACTCCAGGGGCCCAACCCCTCGGGGCTCCAACATCAGTTCCAGGGGCCCAAACCCTGGGAGCCCGAACACCAGCTCCAGGGGCCCAACCTCTGGGTGCACCAACACAAGCTCCAGGGGCCCAACCCCTGGGGGCACGAACCATAGCTCCAGGGGCCCAAACCCTGGGGTTCCCAACACCAGCTCCAGGGGCCCAACCTCTGAGCGCCCGAACTATAGCTCCTAGGGCCCAACCCCTGGGGGCCCGAACCATAGCTCCAGGGGCCCAACCCCTAGGGGCCCCAACAGCATCTCCAGGGGCCCAACCCCTAGGGGCCCGAACCATAGCTCCAGGTGCCGAACCCCTGAGCGCCCGAACCATAGCTCCAGGGGCCCAACCCCTGGGGGCCCCATCACCAGCTCCAGGGGCCAACCCCTGGGGGCCCGAACCATAGCTCCAGGTGCCTAACCCCTGGGGGCCCCAACACCAGCTCCACGGGCCCAACCCCTGAGCGCCCGAACTATAGCTCCTGGGACCCAACCCCTGGGGGCCCGAACCATAGCTCCAGGGGCCCAACCCCTAGGGGCCCCAACAGCATCTCCAGGGGCCCAACCCCTGGGAGCCTGAACCATACCTCCAAGGGCCCAACCCCTGGGGGCCCCAAAACCAACTCCAGGGGCCCAACACCAGCTCCAGGGGCTCAAGCCCTTGGGGCCCCAACAGCAGCTCCAGGGGCCCAACCCCTGGGTGCCCGAACCATTGCTCCAGGGCCCAACCCCTGGGGGCCCGAACACCAGCTCCAGGGGCACAACCCCTGGGGGCCCGAACCATAGCTCCAGGGGCTCAACCCCTGGGGGCCCCAACACCAGCTCCAGGCGCCCAACCCCTGGTGGCCCGAAGTATAGTTCCAGGGGCCCAACCCCTGGGTTCCCCAACAATAGCTCCAGGGGCCCAACCCCTGGGACCCCGAACCATAGCTCCAGGGGCCAAAGCCCTGGGGGCCCCAACACCAGCTCCAGGGGGACAACCCCTTGGGTCCCCAACACCAGCTCGAAGGGCCCAACCCCTTTCGGCCCCAACACCAGCTCCAGGGGCCCAACCCCTGAGAGCCCGAACCATAGCACCAGGGGCCCAACCCCTGGGGGCCCCAACACAAGATCCAGGGGCCCAACCCCTGGGGGCCCCAACACCAGCTCCAGGGGCCCAACCCCTGTGGGCCCCAACAACAGCTCCAGCGGTCCAACCCCTGAGAGCCCGAACCATAGCTCCAGGGGCCCAACCCCTGAGCGCCCGAACCATAGCTACAGGGTCCCAACCCCTGGGGGCCCGAACCATAGCTCCAGGGGCCCAACCCCTGGGGGCCCAAAACCAGCTTCAGGGACCCAACCCCTGGGGGCCCCAACACCAGCTCCAGGTGCCGAACCCCTGAGCGCCCGAACCTTAGCTCCAGGGGCACACCCCCTGAGCGCCCAAACCATAGCTCCAGGGGCCCAGCCCCTGGGGGCCCGAACCATAGCTCCAGGTGCCTAACCCCTGGGGGCCCCAACACCAGCTCCACGGGCCCAACCCCTGAGCGCCCGAACTATAGCTCCTGGGACCCAACCCCTGAGGGCCCGAACCATAGCTCCAGGGGCCCAACCCCTAGGGGCCCCAACAGCATCTCCAGGGGCCCAACCCCTGGGGGCCTGAACCATAGCTCCAAGAGCCCAACCACTGGGGGTCCGAACACCAGCTCCAGGGGCCCAACCCCTAGGGGCCCGAACCATCGCTCCAGGGGCCCAACCCCTGGGGGCCCCAAAACCAACTCCAGGGGCCCGACACCAGCTCCAGGGGCTCAAGCCCTTGGGGCCCCAACAGAAGCTCCAGGGGCCCAACCCCTGGGTGCCCGAACCATTGCTCCAGGGCCCAACCCCTGGGGGCCCGAACAGCAGCTCCAGGGGCCCAACCCCTGGGGGCCCCAACACCAGCTCCAGGCGCCCAACCCCTGGCGGCTCGAGGCATAGTTCCAGGGGCCCAACCCCTGGGTTCCCCAACAACAGCTCCAGGGGCCCAACCCCTGGGACCCCGAACCTTAGCTCCAGGGGACAAAGCCCTGGGGGCCCCAACACCAGCTCCAGGGGGACAACCCCTTGGGGCCCCAACACCAGCTCAAGGGGCCCAACCCCTGAGAGCCCGAACCATAGCACCAGGGGCCCAACCCCTGGCGGCCCCAACACCAGCTCCAGGCGCCCAACCCCTGGTGGCCCGAAGCATAGTTCCAGGGTCCCAACCCCTGGGTTCCCCAACAACAGCTCCAGGGGCCCAACCCCGGGGACCCCGAACCATAGCTCCAGGGGCCAAAGCCCTGGGGGCCCCAACACCAGCTCCAGGGGGACAACCCCTTGGGGCCCCAACACCAGCTCGAAGGGCCCAACCCCTTTGGGCCCCAACACCAGCTCCATTGGCCCAACCCCTGAGAGCCCGAACCATAGCACCAGGGGCCCAACCCCTGGGGGCCCCAACACCAGCTCCAGGGGCCCAACCCATGGGGGCCCCAACAACATTTCCAGGGACCCAACCCCTGAGTGCCCGAACCATAGCTCTAGGGGACCAACCCCTGGGGGACCCAACACCAGCTCCAGGGGCCCAACACCTGGAGGCCACAACACCAGCTCCAGGGGCCCAACCCCTGGAGGCCCCAGCACCAGCTCCAGGGGCCAAAACCCTGAGCGCCCGAACCATAGCTCCAGGTGCCCAGCCCCTGGGGGCCCCAACTGCAGCTCCAGGGGCCCAACCCCTGGAGGCCCCAACACCAGCTCCAGGTGCCCAACCCCTGAGCGCCCGACCCATAGCTCCAGAGGCCCAACCCCTGAGCGAATGAACCATAGCACCAGGGCCCCAACCCCTGGGGGCCCCAACACCAGCTTTAGGGACCGAACACCTGGGGGCCCAACACCAGCTCCAGGGGAACAACCCATGAGCGCCCGAACCATAGCTCCAGGGGCCCAACCCCTGAGTGCGCCAACACCAGCTCCAGGGGCCCAACCCCTGTGGGCCCCAACAACAGCTCCAGTGGTCCAACCCCTGAGCGCCCGAACCATAGCTCCAGGGGCCCAACCCCTGAACGCCCGAACCATAGCTACAGGGGCCCAAACCCTGGGGGCCCGAACCATAGCTCCAGGGGCCCAACCCCTGGGGGCCCTACACCAGCTCCAGGGGCCCAACCCCTGGGGGCCCGACCCATAGCTTTAGGGGCCCAACCCCTGGGGGCCCTACACCAGCTCCAGGGGCCCAACCCCTGGGAGCTCCAACACCAGATCCAGGGGCCCAACCCCTAAGCGTCCGTACCATAGCTCCAGGGGCCCAACCCCTGAGCACCCGAACCATAGCTCCAGGACCCTACCTCTGGGGGTCCCAACACCAGCTCGAGGGGCCCAGCCCCTGGGGGCCCGAACACCAGCTCCAGAGGCCCAACCCATGGGGGCCCCAACACCAGCTCCAGGGGTCCAACCCCTGAGCGCCCGAACCATAGCTCCAGGGGCCCAACCCCTGGGAGCCCCAACACCAGCTCCAGGGGCCCAACCCCTGGAAGCCCCAACACGAGCTCCATGGGCCGAAACCCTGAGCGCCCGAGCCATAGCTGCAGGTGCCCAGCCCCTGTGGGCCCCAACAGCAGCTCCAGGGTCCCAACCCCTGGAGACCCCAACACCAGCTCCAGGTGCCCAACCCCTGAGCGCCCAAACCATAGCTCCAGGGGCCCAACCCCTGAGCGCCCGAACCATAAGTCCACGGGCCCAACCCCTGTGGGCCCCAACACCAGCTTCAGGGGCCGAACCTCTGGGGGCGCCAACACTAGCTCCAGGGGCCCAACCCCTGGGGGCCCCAACACCAGCTCCAGGGTCCCAACCCCTTAGCGCCCGAACTATAGCTCCAGGGGCCAAACCCCTGTGTGCACCAACACCAGCTTCAGGGGCCCAACCCCTGAGCGCCCGAACCATAGCTCCAGGGGCCCAACCTCTGAGCGCCCGAACCATAAATCCAGGGGCCCAACCCCTGGGGGCCCCAACACCAGTTCCAGCGGCGCAACCCCTAGGAGCCCCAACACGAGCTCCAAGGGCCCAACTCCTGGTGCCCCGAACAATAGCTCCAGGGGCCCAACCCCTGGTGGCCCCAACACCAGCTCCAGGGGCCCAACCCCTGAGCGCCCGAACCATAGCTCCAGGGGCCCATACCCTGGGGTGCCGAACCATAGCTCCAGGGGCCCAACCCCTGGGGCCCTCATCACCAACTCCAGGGGCCCAGCCCCTGGGGGCCCGAACCATAGCTCCAGGGTCCCAACCCCTTTGGGCCCCAACACTAGCTCCAGGGGACCAACCCCTGGGGGCCCGGACCATAAGTCCAGGGGCCCAACCCCTGGTGGCCCCAACACCAGCTCCAGAGGCCCAACCCCTGGCGGTCCCAAAACCAGCTCCAGGGGCCCAGCCCCTGGGGGCCCCAACACCAGCTCCAGGGGCCCAACCCCTGGTGGCCCGAACCATAGCTCCAGGGGCACAAACCCTGGGGGCCCCAACACCAGCTCCAGGCGCCTAACCCCTGGGGGCTCCAACACCAGCTCCAGGGGCCCAAGCCCTGGGGGCCGCAACACCAGCAACAGGGGCCCAACCCCTGGGTGCCCGAACCATAGCTCCAGGGGCCCAACCCCTGGGAGCCCAAACACCAGCTCCAGGGGCCCAAACCCTGGGGGCCCCAAAAGAAGCTCCAGGGCACTACCCCTGGAGGTCCGAACCATAGCTCCAGGGGCCCAACCCCTGGGGTTCCCAACACCAGCTCCAGGGGCCCAACCTCTGAGCGCCCGAACTATAGCTCCTGGGTCCCAACCCCTGGGGGCCCGAACCATAGCTCCAGGGGCCCAACCCCTGGGGGCCCCAACACCAGCTCCAGGGGCCCAACCCCTGGGGGTCCGAACCACAGCTCCAAGGGCCAAACCCCTGGGGGTAACAACACCAGCTCCACGGGCCCAACCCCTGTGGGCCCGAACCATCGCTTCAGGGGACCAACCCCTGGGAGCCCCAACACCAGCTCCAGTGGCCCAACCCCTGGGGGCCCCAACACCAGCTCCAGGGGCCCAAGCACTGGGTGCCCCAAGAGCAGCTCCAGGGGCCCAGCCCCTGGGGGCCCGAACCATAGCTCCAGGGGCCCAAACCTTGGGGGCCCCAACACCAGCTCCAGAGGCCGAACCCCTGGGGGCCCGAACCATAACTCCAGGGGCCAACCCCTGGGGGCCCTAACACCAGCTCCAGGGGCCCAAGCCCTGGGGGCCCAAAACACCAGCTCCAGGAGCCCAACCCCTGGGGGCCCGAACACCAGCTCTAGGGGCCCAACCCCTGGGGGACCGAACCTTAGCTCCACGGGCCGAACCCCTTGGGGCCCCAACACCAGCTCCAGGGTCCCAACCCCTGAGGTCCCCTACACCAGCTCCAGGGGCCCAACGCCTGGGGGCCCGAACCATAGCTCCAGGGGCGCAACCCCTGGGGGCGCCAACACCAGCTCCAGGGGCCAAACCCGTGGGGGCACCAACACCAGCTCCAGGGGCCCAACCCCTGAGAGCCCGAACCATAGCTCCAGGGGCCCAACCCCTGGGGTCTCGAATCATAGCTCCAAGGGGCCAACCCCTGTGGTCCCCAACACCATCTCCAGGGGCCGAACCCCTGGGGGCCCCAAAACCAGCTCCAGGGGCCCAACCCCTGAGCGCCCGAACCATAGCTCCAGGGGCCCTACCCCTGGGGGTCCGAACCATAGCTCCAGGGGCCCAACCCCTGGGGGCCCCAACACCAGCTCCAGGGTCCCAACCCCTGGGGTCTCCAACACTAGCTTCAGGGGCCCAACCCCTGAGCGCCCGAACCATAGCTCCAGGGGACCAACCTCTGAGCGCCCGAACCATAGCTCCAGGGGCCCAACCCCTGGGGGCCCCAACACCAGCTCCAGGGTCCCAACCCCTGGGGTCTCCAACACTAGCTTCAGGGGCCCAACCCCTGAGCGCCCGAACCATAGCTCCAGGGGACCAACCTCTGAGCGCCCGAACCATAAATCCAAGGGCCCAACTCCTGGTGGCCCGAACAATAGCTCCAGGGCCCAACCCCTGGTGGCCCCAAAAACAGCTCCAGGGGCCCAACCCCTGAGCGCCCGAACCATAGCTCCAGGGGCCCATCCCCTGGGGTGCCGAACCATAGCTCCAGGGGCCCAACCCCTGGGGCCCTCAACACCAACTCCAGGGGCCCAACCCCTGTGGGCCCCAACACTAGCTCCAGGCGCCCAACCCCTGGGGGCCCGGACCATAACTCCAGGGGCCCAACCCCTCGGGGCTCCAACATCAGTTCCAGGGGCCCAAACCCTGGGAGCCCGAACACCAGCTCCAGGGGCCCAACCTCTGGGTGCACCAACACAAGCTCCAGGGGCCCAACCCCTGGGGGCACGAACCATAGCTCCAGGGGCCCAAACCCTGGGGTTCCCAACACCAGCTCCAGGGGCCCAACCTCTGAGCGCCCGAACTATAGCTCCTAGGGTCCAACCCCTGGGGGCCCGAACCATAGCTCCAGGGGCCCAACCCCTAGGGGCCCCAACAGCATCTCCAGGGGCCCAACCCCTAGGGGCCCGAACCATAGCTCCAGGGGCCCAACCCCTGGGGGCCCCAAAACCAACTCCAGGGGCCCAACTCCAGCTCCAGGGGCTCAAGCCCTGTGGGCCCCAACAGCAGCTCAGGGGCCCAACCCCTGGGTGCCCGAACCATTGCTCCAGGGCCCAACCCCTGGGGGCCCGAACACCAGCTCCAGGGGCCCAACCCCTGGGGGCCCGAACCATAGCTCCAGGGGCCCAACCCCTGGGGGCCCCAACACCAGCTCCAGGCGCCCAACCCCTGGTGGCCCGAAGCACAGTTCCAGGGGCCCAACCCCTGTGTTCCCCAACAACAGCTCCAGGGGACAAACCCCTGGGACCCCGAACCATAGCTCCAGGGGCCAAAGCCCTGGGGGCCCCAACACCAGCTCCAGAGGGACAACCTCTGGGGGCCCCAACACCAGCTCGAAGGGCCCAACCCCTTTGGGCTCCAACACCAGCTCCAGGGGCCCAACCCCTGAGAGCCCGAACCATAGTTCCAGAGGCCCAACCCCTGGGGGCCCCAACACCAGCTTCAGGGGCTAAAGCCCTGGGGGCCCCAACACCAGCTCCAGGGGCCCAACCCCTGGGTGCCCCAAGACCAGCTCCAGGGCCCTAACCCCTGTGCGCCCGAATCATAGCTCCAGGGGCCAAACCCCTTGGGGCCCGAACCAGAGCTCCATGGGCCCAACCCCTGGGGGCAACAACACCAGCTCCAGGGGCGCAACCCCTGAACGCCCGAACCATAGCTCCAGGGGCCCAACACCTGGGGGCCCGAACCATAGCTACAGGGGCCCAACCCCTGAGGGCCCCAACACCCGCTCCAGAGGCCCAACCCCTGGGGGTCCCAACACCAGCTCCAGGGGCCCAACCCCTGGGGGCCCGAACCATAGTTCCAGCTGCCCAACCCCTGGGGGCCGCAACACCAGCTCCAGGAGCCCAACCCCTGGGGGCCCCAACACCAGCTCCAGGGGCCCAACCCCTGAGCGCCCGAACCATAGCTCCAGGGGCCCAACCCCTTTGGGCCCGAACCATAGCTCCGGGGGCCCAACCCCTGGGGCCCCAACACCAGCTCCAGGGGCCCAACACCTGGGGGCCCCAATACCAGCTACACGAGCCCAACCCCTGAGCGCCCGAACCCAAACTCCAGGGGCCCAACCAATGGGGGCCCGATCCACAGCTCCAGGGGCCCAACCCCTGGCTACCCCAACACCAGCTCCAGGGGCCCAACCCCTGGGTTCCCGAACCATAGCTCCAGGGGCTCAACCACTGGGGGCCCCAACACCAGCTCCAGGAGCCCAGCCCCTGGTTGCTCGAACCATAGCTCCACTGGCCCAACCTCTGGGGGCCCCAACTCCAGCTCCAGGGGCCCAACCCCTGGAGGCCAGAACCATAACTCCAGGGGCACAACTCCTGGGGGCCCCAAAACCAGCTCCAGGGTCCCAACCCCTGGGGACCCCAACACCAACTCCAAGGGCCCAACCCCTGCGGGCCCGAACCATAGCTCCAGGGGTCCAACCCCTGGGGGCCCGAACAAAAGCTCCAGGGGCCCAACCCCTGGGGGCCCGAACCATAGCTCCAGGGGCTCAACCCCTGGGTTCCCCAGCACCAGCTCCAGGGGCCCAACCCCTGGGGCCCCGAACCATCGCTCCAGGGTCCCAACCCCTGGGGGCCTCAACACGAGTTCCAGGGGCCCATCCCCTGGGGGCTCCAACACCAGCTCCAGGGGCCCAAACCCTGGGGGCCTCAACTCCAACTCCAGGGGCCCAACCCCTGGGTGCCCGAACCATAGCTCCAGGGGCCCAACCCCTGGGGGGATCAACAGCAGCTTTAGGGGCCAAACCCCTGGGGGCCCCAACACCAGCTCCAAGGGTCCAACCCCTGGGGGCCCCAACACCAGCTCCAGGGGCCCAACCCCTGAGCCCCCGAACCGTAGCTCCAGGGGCCCAACCATTGGGGGCCCGAAACATAACTCCAGAGGCCCAACCCCTGGGGGCCCCAACACCAGCTCCAAGGGTCCAACCCCTGGGGGCCCCAACACCACCTCCAGTGGCCCAACCCCTGGTTGCCCCAACACCGGCTCTAGGGGCCCAAGCCCTGGGTGCCCCAAGAGCAGCTCCAGGGGCCCAGCCCCTGGGGAGCCGAACCATAGCTCCAGGGGCCCAACACTTGGGGGCCCCAACACCAGCTCCAGGGGCCGAACCCCTGGGGACCCGAACCATAACTCTAGGTGCCCAACCCCTGGGGGCCCCAACATTAGCTTCAGGAGCCCAAGCCCTGGGGGCCCAAACACCAGCTCCAGGAGCCCAACCCCTGGGGGCCCCAACGCCAGCTCCAGGGGCCCAACCCCTGGGGGCCCCTGCACCAGCTCCAGGGGCAAAACCTCTGGGGGACCCAACACCAGCTCCAGGTGCCGAACCCCTGAGCGCCCGAACCATAGCTCCAGGGCCCCAACCCCTGGGGGCCACAATACCAGCTCGAGGGACCAACCCCTGGGGGCCCCAACACCAGCTCCAGGGGCCCAACCAATGGGGGCCCGAACCATAGCTCCAGGGGCCCAACCCCTGGGGGCCACAACACCAGCTCGAGGGACCAACTCCTGGGGGCCCCAACACCAGCTCCAGGGGCCCAACCAATGGGGGCCCCAACACCAGCTCCAGGGGCCCAAGCTCTGAGCGCCAGAACCATAACTCCAGGGCCCCAACCCATTGGGGCCCGAACCATAGCTCCAGGGGCCCAACCGCTGGGGGCCACAACACCAGCTCGAGGGGACCAACCCCTGGGGGACCCAACACCACCTCCAGTAGCCGAACCCCTGCTGCTCAAAACACCAGCTCCAGAAGCCCAACCCTTGGGGACCCCAACACCAGCTCCAGGGGCCCAACCAATGGGGGCCCCAACACCAGCTCCAGGGACCCAAGCTCTGAGCGCCAGAACCAAAACTCCAGGGCCCCAACCCCTTGGGGCCCGAACCATAGCTCCAGGGGCACAACCCCTGGGGGCCACAACACCAGCTCGAGGGGACCAAACCCTGGGGGCCCCAACACCAGCTCCAGCGGCCGAACCACTGGGGGCCAAAACACCAGCTCCAGAAGCTCAACCCCTGGGGACCCCAACACCAGCTCCAGGGGCCCAACCCCTGAGGGCCCCAACACCAGCTCCAGGGGCCCAACCTCTGGGGGCCCGAACCATAGATCCAGGGGCCCAACCCCTGGGGACCCCAACACCAGCTCCATGGGCCCAACCCCTGGGGGCCCCAAAACCATCTCCAGGGGCCCAAACCATGAGCGTCCGAACCGTAGTTCCACGGGCCCAACTCCTGGGGGCCCCAACACCAGCTCCAGGGGCCCAAACCCTGAGCGTCCGAACCATAGCTCCAGAGGCCCAACCCCTGGGGACCACAACACCAGCTCCATGGGCCCAACCCCTGGGGGCCCCAAAATCATCTCCAGGGGCTCAACCCCTGGGGGCCACAACACCAGCTCCAGGGCCCAACCCCTGAGCGACCGAACCATTGCTCCAGAGGCCCAACCCCTGAGCGCCCGAACCATAGCTCCAGGGGCCCAACCCGTGAGCGCCCGAACCATAGCTCCAGGGGCCCAACCCCTGTGGACCCCAACACCAGCTCCATAGGCCCAACCCCTGGGGGCCCCAAAACCATTTCCAGGGGCCCAACCCCTGGGGGCCACAACACCAGATCCAGGGGCCCAAACCGGGGGGCCCAAACAACAGCTCCAGGGACCCAACCCCTGAGCGCCCGAACCATAGCTCCAGGGGCCCATCCCGTGAGCGCCCAAACCATAGCTGTAGGGACCCAACCCCTGGGGGCCCCAAAACCAGCTCCAGGAGCCCAAACCGGGGGGCCCAAACAACAGCTACAGGGGCCCAACCGCTGAGCGCCCGAACCATAGCTCCAGGGGCCCAACCCCTGAGCGCCCGAACCATAGCTCCAGGGGACCAACCCCTGAGCGAACCAACACCAGCTCCAGGGGCCCAACCCCTGGGGACCCCAACACCAGCTCCAGGGGCCCAACCCCTGAGCGCCCGAACCATAGCTCCAGAGACCCAGCCCCTGAGCGCCCGAACCATAGCTCCAGGGGCCCAATCCCTGTGCGCCCGAACCATAGCTCCAGGGGCCCAACCCCTGGGGGCCCCAACAAAAGCTCCAGGGGCCCAACCCCTGAGCGCCCGAACCATAGCTCCAGGGGTCCAAACCCTGAGAGCCCGAACCATAGCTCCAGGGGCCAAACCCCTATGGACCCCAACACCAGCTCCAGGGGCCCAAGCTCTGAGCGCCAGAACCATAAATCCAGGGCCCCAACCCCTTGGGGCCCGAACCATAGCTCCAGGGGCCCAACCCCTGGGGGCCACAACACCAGCTTGAGGGGACCAACCCCTGGGGGCCCCAACACCAGCTCCAGCGGCCGAACCACTGGGGGCCAAAACACCAGCTCCAGAAGCTCAACCCCTGGGGACCCCAACACCAGCTCCAGGGGCCCAACCCCTGGGGGCCCCAACACCAGCTCCAGGGGCCCAACCTCTGGGGGCCCGAACCATAGATCGAGGGGCCCAACCCCTGGGTGCTCCAACACTAGCTCCAGGGGCCCAAACCCTGAGCGCCCGAACCATAGCTCCAGGTGCCCAACTCCTGAGCGCCCGAACCTTAGCTACAGGGGCCCAACCCCTGGGGGCCACAACACCAGCTCGAGGGGACCAACCCCTGGGGGCCCCTACACCAGCTCCAGCGGCCGAACCCCTGGGGGCCACAACACCAGCTCCAGGGGCCCAACCCATGGGGTCCCAACACTAGCTCCAGGGGCCCAACCCCTGAGCGCCCGAACAATAGCTCCAGGGGCCAAACCCCTGGGGGCCCCAACACCAGATCCACGGGCCCAACCCCTGGGGGCCACAACACCAGCTCCAGGGGCCCAAACCCTGAGCCCCCGAACCATAGCTCCAGGGCCCTAACCCCTGGGGGCCCCAACACCAGCTCCAGGGTCCTAACCAATGGGGGCCCCAACACCAGCTCCAGGGGCCCAACCCCTTTTCGCCCGAACCATAGCTCCAGGGGCCCATCCCTGGGGGCCCCAACACCAGCTGCAGGAGCCCAACCGCTGGGGGCCCGAACCATAGCTCCAGGGGCCCAACCCCTGGGGGCCCCAACACCAGCTCTAGGGGCCCAACCCCTGGGGGCCACAACACCAGCTAAAGGGGCCCAACCCCTGGGGGACCCAACACCAGCTCCTGGGGCCCAACCCCTGAGAGCCCAACCCATAGCTCCAGAGTCCAAATCCCTGCGGTCCCGAACCATAGCTCGAGGGTCCCAACCCCTGGGGGGATCAACAGCAGCTTTAGGGGCCAAACCCCTGGGGGCCCCAACACCAGCTCCAAGGGTCCAACCCCTGGGGGCCCCAACACCAGCTCCAGTTGCCCAACCCCTGAGCCCCCGAACCGTAGCTCCAGGGGCCCAACCATTGGGGGCTCGAAACATAACTCCAGAGGCCCAACCCCTGGGGGCCCCAACACCAGCTCCAGGATCCCAACCCCTGAGCGCCCGAACCATAGCTCCAAGGGCCCAACCCCTGGGGGCCCCAACACCAGCTCCAGTGGCCCAACCCCTGGTTGCCCCAACACCGGCTCTAGGGGCCCAAGCCCTGGGTGCCCCAAGAGCAGCTCCAGGGGCCCAGCCTCTGGGGAGCCGAACCATAGCTCCAGGGGCCCAACCCTTGGGGGCCCCAACACCAGCTCCAGGGGCCGAACCCCTGGGGACCCGAACCATAACTCTAGGTGCCCAACCCCTGGGGGCCCCAACATTAGCTTCAGGAGCCCAAGCCCTGGGGGCCCAAACACCAGCTCCAGGAGCCCAACCCCTGGGGGCCCCAACGCCAGCTCCAGGGGCCCAACCCCTGGGGGCCTCTGCACCAGCTCCAGGGGCAAAACCTCTGGGGGACCCAACACCAGCTCCAGGTGCCGAACCCCTGAGCGCCAGAACCATAGCTCCAGGGGCCCAACCCCTGGGGGCCCCAACACCAGCTCCAGGGGCCCAACCAATGGGGGCCCCAACACCAGCTCCAGGGGCCCAAGCTCTGAGCGCCAGAACCATAACTCCAGGGCCCCAACCCATTGGGGCCCGAACCATAGCTCCAGGGGCCCAACCGCTGGGGGCCACAACACCAGCTCGAGGGGACCAACCCCTGGGGGACCCAACACCAGCTCCAGTAGCCGAACCCCTGCTGGTCAAAACACCAGCTCCAGAAGCCCAACCCTTGGGGACCCCAACACCAGCTCCAGGGGCCCAACCAATGGGGGCCCCAACACCAGCTCCAGGGGCCCAAGCTCTGAGCGCCAGAACCATAACTCCAGGGCCCCAACCCCTTGGGGCCCGAACCATAGCTCCAGGGGCACAACCCCTGGGGGCCACAACACCAGCTCGAGGGGACCAACCCCTGGGGGCCCCAACACCAGCTCCAGCGGCCGAACCACTGGGGGCCAAAACACCAGCTCCAGAAGCTCAACCCCTGGGGACCCCAACACCAGCTGCAGGGGCCCAACCCCTGAGGGCCCCAACACCAGCTCCAGGGGCCCAACCTCTGGGGGCCCGAACCATAGATCCAGTGGCCCAGCCCCTGGGGACCCCAACACCAGCTCCATAGGCCCAACCCCTGGGGGCCCCAAAACCATCTCCAGGGGCCCAAACCATGAGCGCCCGAACCGTAGTTCCACGGGCCCAACTCCTGGGGGCCCCAACACCAGCTCCAGGGGCCCAAACCCTGAGCGTCCGAACCATAGCTCCAGAGGCCCAACCCCTGGGGACCCCAACACCAGCTCCATGGGCCCAACCCCTGGGGGAACCAAAATCATCTCCAGGGGCTCAACCCCTGGGGGCCACAACACCAGCTCCAGGGCCCAACCCCTGAGCGACCGAACCATTGCTCCAGAGGCCCAACACCTTTGGACCCCAAAAAAAGCTCCAGAGGCCCAACCCCTGGCGGCCCCAACACCAGCTCTAGGGGCCCAACCCCAGAGCGCCCAAACCATAGCTACAGAGGCCCAACCCCTGAGCGCCCGAACCATAGCTCCAGGGGCCCAACCCCTGAGCGCCCGAACCATAGCTCCAGGGGCCCAACCCCTGTGGACCCCAACACCAGCTCCATAGGCCCAACCCCTGGGGGCCCCAAAACCATTTCCAGGGGCCCAACCCCTGAGCGCCCGAACCATAGCTCCAGGGGCCCATCCCGTGAGCGCCCGAACCATAGCTGTAGGGACCCAACCCCTGGGGGCCCCAAAACCAGCTCCAGGAGCCCAAACCGGGGGGCCCAAACAACAGCTACAGGGGCCCAACCCCTGAGCGCCCGAACCATAGCTCCAGGGGACCAACCCCTGAGCGAACCAACACCAGCTCCAGGGGCCCAACCCCTGGGGACCCCAACACCAGCTCCAGGGGCCCAACCCCTGAGCGCCCGAACCATAGCTCTAGGGGTCCAAACCCTGAGAGCCCGAACCATAGCTCCAGGGGCCCAACCCCTATGGACCCTAACACCAGCTCCAGGGGCCCAAGCTCTGAGCGCCAGAACCATAAATCCAGGGCCCCAACCCCTTGGGGCCCGAACCATAGCTCCAGGGGCCCAACCCCTGGGGGCCACAACACCAGCTCGAGGGGACCAACCCCTGGGGGCCCCAACACCAGCTCCAGCGGCCGAACCACTGGGGGCCAAAACACCAGCTCCAGAAGCTCAACCCCTGGGGACCCCAACACCAGCTCCAGGGGCCCAACCCCTGGGGGCCCCAACACCAGCTCCAGGGGCCCAACCTCTGGGGGCCCGAACCATAGATCCACGGGCCCAACCCCTGGGTGCTCCAACACTAGCTCCAGGGGCCCAAACCCTGAGCACCCGAACCATAGCTCCAGGTGCCCAACTCCTGAGCGCCCGAACCTTAGCTACAGGGGCCCAACCCCTGGGGGCCACAACACCAGCTCGAGGGGACCCACCCCTGGGGGCCCCTACACCAGCTCCAGCGGCCGAACCCCTGGGGGCCACAACACCAGCTCCAGGGGCCCAACCCATGGGGTCCCAACACTAGCTCCAGCGGCCCAACCCCTGAGCGCCCGAACAATAGCTCCAGGGGCCAAACCCCTGGGGGCCCCAACACCAGATCCACGGGCCCAACCCCTGGGGGCCACAACACCAGCTCCAGGGGCCCAAACCCTGAGCCCCCGAACCATAGCTCCAGGGCCCTAACCCCTGGGGGCCCCAACACCAGCTCCAGGGTCCTAACCAATGGGGGCCCCAACACCAGCTCCAGGGGCCCAACCCCTTTTCGCCCGAACCATAGCTCCAGGGGCCCATCCCTGGGGGCCCCAACACCAGCTGCAGGAGCCCAACCGCTGGGGGCCCAAACACCAGCTCCAGGGGCCCAACCCCTGAGCGCCCGAACCATAGCTCCAGTTGCTCAACCCCTGGGGGCCCCAACACCAGCTCCAGGGGCCCAACCCCTGGGGGCCCATAGAGTAGCTCCAGGGACCCAACCCCTGGAGGCCCGAACCATAGCTCCAGGGGCCGAACCCCTGGGGTCCCCAACAGCAGGTCGAGGGGTCCAACCCATGGGGGCTCGAACCATAGCTCCAGGAGCCCAACCCCTTGGGGACCCAACACCAGCCCCAGGGGCCCAACCCCTTTGGGCCCGAACCATAGTTCCAGGGGCCCAACCCCTGGGGGTCCCAATACCAGCTCTAGGGGCCCAAACACTGAGCGCCCGAACGATAGCTCCAGGGGCCCAACCCCTCAGGGCCCGAACTATAGCTACGGGGGCCCAACCCCTGAGCGCCCGAAATAATAGCTCCAGGGGCACAACCCCTGAGAACCCCAACATCAGCTCCAGGGGCCCAACCCCTGAGCGCCTGAACGATAGCTCCAGGGGTCGAACTCCTGAACGCCCGAACCATAGCTCCAGGCGCCCAACCCCTGGAGGCCACAGAACCAGCTCCAGAGTCCCAACCCCTGAGCGCCCGAACCATAGCTCCAGGGGCCCAACCCCTGAGCGCCCAAACCATAGCTCCGGCGGCCCAACCCCCGGGGGCCCCAAAACCAGCTCCAGGGGCCCAACCCCTGGGGGCCCCAACACCAGCTCCAGAGGCCCAACCCCTGGGGGCTCCAACACCAGCTCCAGGGGCCCAAACCCTGAGCGCCCGAACCATAGCTCCAGGGGCCCAACCCCTGGGGGCCCCAACACCAGCTCCAGGGGCCCAACCCCTGGGGGCCCCAACACCAGCTCCAGGGGCCCAACCCCTGAGGGCCCGATCCATAGCTCCAGGGGCCCAAACCATGAGCGCCCGAACCGTAGTTCCACGGGCCCAACTCCTGGGGGCCCCAACACCAGCTCCAGGGGCCCAACCCCTGAGCGTCCGAACCATAGCTCCAGAGGACCAACCCCTGGGGACCCCAACACCAGCTCCATGGGCCCAACCCCTGGGGGCCCCAAAACCATCTCCAGGGACTCAACCCCTGGGGGCCACAACACCAGCTCCAGGGCCCAACCCCTGAGCGACCAAACCATTGCTCCAGAGGCCCAACACCTTTGGACCCCAAAAAAAGCTCCAGAGGCCCAACCCCTGGCGGCCCCAACACCAGCTCTAGGGGCCCAACAACAGAGCGCCCAAACCATAGCTACAGAGGCCCAAACCCTGAGCGCCCGAACCATAGCTCCAGGGGCCCAACCCCTGGGGGCCCCGACACCAGCTCCAGCGGCCCAACCCCAGAGCGCCCGAACCATAGCTCCAGCGGCCCAACCCCTGGGAGCCCCAAAATCAGCTTCAGGGCCCAACCCCTGGGGGCCCCAACACCAGCTCCATAGGCCCAACCCCTGGGGGCCCCAAAACCATTTCCAGGGGCCCAACCCCTGGGGGCCACAACACCAGATCCAGGGGCCCAAACCGGGGGGCCCAAACAACAGCTCCAGGGGCCCAACCCCTGAGCGCCCGAACCATAGCTCCAGGGGCCCATCCCGTGAGCGCCCGAACCATAGCTGTAGGGACCCAACCCCTGGGGGCCCCAAAACCAGCTCCAGGAGCCCAAACCGGGGGGCCCAAACAACAGCTACAGGGGCTCAACCGCTGAGCGCCCGAACCATAGCTCCAGGGGCCCAACCCCTGAGCGCCCGAACCATAGCTCCAGGGGACCAACCCCTGAGCGCCCGAACCATAGCTCCAGGGGACCAACCCCTGAGCGAACCAACACCAGCTCCAGGGGCCAAAACCCTGGGGACCCCAACACCAGCTCCAGGGGCCCAACCCCTGAGCGCCCGAACCATAGCTCCAGAGACCCAACCCCTGAGCGCCCGAACCATACCTCCAGGGGCCCAATCCCTGTGCGCCCGAACCATAGCTCCAGGGGCCCAACCCCTGGGGGCCCCAACACCAGCTCCAGGGGCCCAACCCCTGAGCCCCCGAACCATAGCTCCAGGGGTCCAAACCCTGAGAGCCCGAACCATAGCTCCAGGGGCCCAAACCCTATGGACCCCAACACCAGCTCCAGGGGCCCAACCTCTGAGCGCCCCAACACCAGCTCCAGGGGCCCAACCCCTGGGGACCCCAACACCAGCTCTAGGGGCCCAACCCCTCAGCGCCCGAACCATAGCTCCAGGGGCCCAACCCCTGAGCGCTCGAACCAAAGCTCCAGGGGTCCAACCCCTGGGCGCCCCAACACCAGGTCCAGGGGTCCAACCCCTGTGCGCCCGAACCATAGCTCCACGGGCCCAACCCCTGAGCGCCCGAACCATAGCTCCAGAGGCCCAACCCCTGGGGGCCCCAACACCAGCTCCAGGGGCCCAACCCCAGATTGCCCCAACACCAGCTCCAGGGGCCCAACCCCTGGGGGCCCCAACACCAGCTCCAGGGGCCCAACCCCTGAGCGCCCGATCCATAGCTCCAGGGGCCCAACCCTTGAGCGCCCGAACCATAGCTCCAGTGTCCCAACCCCTGAGCGCCCGAACAATAGCTCCAGGGGCCCAACTCCTGGGGGCCCCAACACCAGCTCCAGGGGCCCAACGACTGAGCGCCCGAACCATAGCTCCAGGTGTCCAACCCCTGAGCGCCCGAACCATAGCTCCAGGGGCCCAACGCCTGAGCGCCCGAACCATAGCTCCAGGGGCACAACCCCTGGGGGCCCCAACACCAGCTCCAGGGGCCGAAACCCTGAGAGCCCGAACCATAGCTCCAGGGGCCCAATCCCTGAGCTCAAGAACTATAGCTCCAGGGGCCCAACCCCTGGGGCCCCAACACCAGCTCCAGGGGCCCAACCGCTGATCGCCCCAACACCAGCTCCAGGGGCCCAACCCCTGGGGGCCCCGAACACCAGCTCCAGGGACCCAACCCCTGAGCGCCCGAACCATAGCTCCAGGGGCCCAACCCCTGAGCGCCCGAACCATAGCTCCAGGTGCCGAACCCCTGAGCGTCCGAACCATAGCTCTAGGTGCCCAAACCCTGGAGGCCCAAACACCAGCTCCAGGGGCCCAACCCCTGAGGGCCCGAACCATAGCTCCAGGGGCCCAAACCATGAGCGCCCGAACCATAGCTCCAGGGGCCCAACCCCTGGGGGCCCCAACACCAGCTCCAGGGGCCCAACCCCTGGGGGCCCCAACACCAGGTCCAGGGGCCCAACCCCTGAGGGCCCGAACCATAGCTCCAGGGGCCCAAACCATGAGCGCCCGAACCGTAGTTCTACGGGCCCAACTCCTGCGGGGCCCCAACACCAGCTCCAGGGGCCCAACCCCTGAGCGTCCGAACCATAGCTCCAGAGCCCCAACCCCTGCGGACCCCAACAGCAGCTCCATGGGCCCAACCCCTGGGGGCCCCAAAACCATCTCCAGGGGCTCAACCCCTGGGGGCCACAACACCAGCTCCAGGGCCCAACCCCTGAGCGACCGAACCATTGCTCCAGAGGCCCAACACCTTTGGACCCCAAAAAAAGCTCCAGAGGCCCAACCCCTGGCGGCCCCAACACCAGCTCTAGGGGCCCAACCCCAGAGCGCCCAAACCTTAGCTACAGAGGCCCAACCCCTGAGCGCCCGAACCATAGCTCCAGCGGCCCAACCCCTGAGCGCCCGAACCATAGCTACAGGGGCCCAACCCCTGGGGGCCCCGACACTAGCTCCAGCGGCCCAACCCCAGAGCGCCTGAACCATAGCTACAGAGGCCCAACCCCTGAGCGCCCGAACCATAGCTCCAGGGGCCCAACCCCTGGGAGCCCCAAAATCAGCTTCAGGGGCCCAACCCCTATGGACCCCAACACCAGCTCCATAGGCCCAACCCCTGGGGGCCCCAAAACCATTTCCAGGGGCCCAACCCCTGGGGGCCACAACACCAAATCCAGGGGCCCAAACCGGGGGGCCCAAACAACAGCTCCAGGGGCCCAACCCCTGAGCGCCCGAACCATAGCTCCAGGGGCCCATCCCGTGAGCGCCCGAACCATAGCTGTAGGGACCCAACCCCTGGGGGCCCCAAAACCAGCTCCAGGAGCCAAAACCGGGGGGCCCAAACAACAGCTACAGGGGCCCAACCGCTGAGCGCCCGAACCATAGCTCCAGGGGCCCAACCCCTGAGCGCCCGAACCATAGCTCCAGGGGACCAACCCCTGAGCGAACCAACACCAGCTCCAGGGGCCCAACCCCTGGGGACCCCAACACCAGCTCCAGGGGCCCAACCCCTGAGCGCCCGAACCATAGCTCCAGAGACCCAACCCCTGAGCGCCCGAACCATAGCTCCAGGGGCCCAATCCCTGTGCGCCCGAACCATAGCTCCAGGGGCCCAACCCCTGGGGGCCCCAACACCAGCTCCAGGGGCCCAAACCCTGAGCGCCCGAACCATAGCTCCAGGGGTCCAAACCCTGAGAGCCCGAACCATAGCTCCAGGGGCCCAACCCCTATGGACCCCAACACCAGCTCCAGGGGCCCAACCTCTGAGCGCCCCAACACCAGCTCCAGGGGCTCAACCCCTGGGGACCCCAACACCGGCTCTAGGGGCCCAACCCCTCAGCGCCCGAACCATAGCTCCAGGGGCCCAACCCCTTAGTGCTCGAACCATAGCTCCAGGGGCCCAACCCCTGGGGGCCCCAACACCAGCTCCAGGGGCCCAACCCCAGATTGCCCCAACACCAGCTCCAGGGGCCCAACCCCTGGGGGCCCCAACACCAGCTCCAGGGGCCCAACCCCTGAGCGCCCGAACCATAGCTCCAGGGGCCCAACCCTTGAGCGCCCGAACCATAGCTCCAGTGGCCCAACCCCTGAGCGCCCGAACCATAGCTCCAGGGGCCCAACCCCTGGGGGCCCCAACACCAGCTCCAGGGGCCCAACGACTGAGCGCCCGAACCATAGCTCCAGGTGTCCAACCCCTGAGCACCCGAACCATAGCTCCAGGGGCCCAACGCCTCAGCGCCCGAACCATAGCTCCAGGGGCCCAACCCCTGGGGGCCCCAACACCAGCTCCAGGGGCCGAAACCCTGAGCGCCCGAACCATAGCTCCAGGGGCCCAACCCCTGAGCGCAAGAACTATAGCTCCAGGGGCCCAACCCCTGGGGCCCCAACACCAGCTCCAGGGGCCCAACCGCTGATCGCCCCAACACCAGCTCCAGGGGCCCAAACCCTGGGGGCCCCGAACACCAGCTCCAGGGACCCAACCCCTGAGCGCCCAAACCATAGCTCCAGGGGCCCAACCCCTGAGCGCCCGAACCATAGCTCCAGGTGCCGAACCCCTGAGCGTCCGAACCATAGCTCTAGGTGCCCAAACCCTGGAGGCCCCAACACCAGCTCCAGGGGCCCAACCCCTGGGGGCCACAACACGAGTTCCAGGGGCCCAACCCTTAGCGCCCAAACCATAGCTCCAGGAGCCCAACCCCTGAGCTCCCGAACCATAGCTCCAGGGGACCAACCCCTGAGCGAACCAACACCAGCTCCACGAGCCCAACCCCTGGGGGCCCCAACACCAGCTCCAGCGGCCCAACCGCTGAGCGTCCGAACCATAGCTCCATTGCCCCAACCCTTGGGGGCCCCAACACCAGCTCCAGGGGCCCAACCCCTGAGCGCCTGAACCATAGCTCCAGTGGCAAAACCCCTGAGCGCCCGAACCATAGCTCCAGGGGCCCAACCCCTGGAGGCCCTGAACCATAGCTCCAGGGGCCCAACCCCTGAGAGCCCCAACACCAGCTCCAGGGGCCCAACCCCTGAGCGCCCGAACCATAGCTCCAAGGGCCCAACCCCTGAGCGCCCGAACCATAGCTCCAGGGGCCCAACCCCTAGGCACCCCAACACCAGCTCCAGGGGCCCAACCCCTGAGAGCCTCAACACCAGCTCCAGGTGCCCAACACCTGGGGACCCCAACACCAGCTCTAGTGGCATAACCCCTGAGTGCCCAAACCATAGCTCCAGGGGCCCTACCCCTGAGCGCCGGACGCATATCTCCAGGGGTCCAAACCCTGGGGGCCCAAACACCACGTCCAGGGTTCCAACCCCTGAGCGCCCGAACCATAGCTCCAGCGGCCCAACCCCTGAGTGCCCGAACCATAGCTCTAGGGGCCCAACCCCTGGGGGCCCCAACACCAGCTCCAGGGGCCCAACCCCAGGGTTCCCCAACACCAGCTCCAGGGGCCCAACCCCTGAGCGAGCGAACTGTAGCTCCAGGGGCCGAACCCCTGCGGGCCCCAACACCAGCTCCAGGGGCCCAACCCCTGGGGGCCCCAACACCAGCTCCAAGGGCCCAACCCCTGGGGGCCCCAGCACCAGTTCCAGAGGCCCAAACCCTGAGCGCCCGAACCATAGCTCCAGGAGCCCAACCCCTGAGCGCCCGAACCATAGCTCCAGGGGCCCAAACCCTGAGCGCCTGAACCATAGTTCCAGGGGCCTAACCCTTAGGGGGCCCCAACACCAGCTCCAGTGGCCCAACCCCTGAGTGCCCGAACACCAGCTCCAGGGGCCCAACCCCTGGGGGCCCCAACACCAGCTCTAAGGGCCCAACCCCTGAGCGCCCGAACCATAGCTCCAGGGGCCCAACCCTTGAGTGCCCGAACCATAGCTCCAGTGGCCCAACCCCTGACCGCCCGAACCATAGCTCCAGGGGCCCAGCCCCTGGGTGCCCCAACACCAGCTCCAGGGGCCCAACCACTGAGCGCCCGAACCATAGGTCCAGGGGTCCAACCCCTGAGCGCCCGAACCATAGCTCCAGGGGCCCAACCTCTGAGCGCCCGAACCATAGCTCCAGGGGAACAACCCCTGAGCGCCCGAACCATAGCTCCAGGGGCCCAAACCCTGAGCGCCCGAACCATAGCTCAAGGTGCCCAGCCCCTGGGGGCCCCAACACCAGCTCCAGGGGCCCAACCCCTGAGCGCCCGAACCATAGCTCTAGGAGCCCAACCCCTGAGCGCCCGAACCATAGCTCCAGGGGCACAACCCCAGGGGGCTACAAAACCAGCTCCACTGGCCCAACCCCTGAGTGCGCGAACCAAAGTTCCAGGGGCCGAACCCTTGGGGGCCCCAACACCAGCTCCAGTGGCCCAACCCCTGAGCGCCCGAACACCAGCTCCAGGAGCCCAACCCCTGGGGGCCCCAACACCAGCTCCAGGGGCCCAGCCCCTGAACGCCCAAACCATAGCTCCAGGGGCCCAACCCTTGAGCGCCCGAACGATAGCTCCAGTGGCCCAACCCCTGAGCGCCTAAACCATAGCTCCAGGAGCCCAACCCCTGGGTGCCCCAACACCAGCTCCAGGGGCCCAAAAACTAAGCGCCCGAACCATAGCTCCAGGGGTCTATCCCCTGAGCGCCCGAACCATAGCTCCAGGGGCCCAACGACTGAGCGCCCGAACCATAGCTCCAGGGGAACAACCCCTGAGCGCCCGAACCATAGCTCCAGGGGCCCAAACCCTGAGCGCCCGAACCATAGCTCAAGGGGCCCAACCCCTGGGGGCCCCAACACCAGCTCCAGGGGCCCAACCCCTGAGCACCCGAATCATAGCTCTAGGGGCCCAACCCCTGAGCGCCCGAACCATAGCTCCAGGGGCCCAACCCCTGGGGGCCCCAACACCAGCTCCAGGGGCCCAACCCCTGAGCACCCGAACCATAGCTCCAGGGGCCCAGCCCCTGAGCGCCCGAACCATAACTCCAGGGGCCCAACCCCTGGGGGCCCCAACACCAGCTCCAGGGGCCGAACCCCTGATCGCCGCAACACCAGCTTCAGGGGCCCAAACCCTGGGGGCCCCAACACCAGCTCCAGGGGCCCAACCCCTGAGCGCCCGAACCATAGCTCTAGGGGCCCAACCCCTAGGGGCCCCAACACTAGCTCCAGGGGCCGAACCCCTGAGCGCCCGAACCATAGCTCCAGGGGCCCAACCCCTGAGGGCCCCAACACCAGCTCCAGGGGCCCAACTCCTGGGGACCACAACACCAGCTCCAGGGGCCCAACCCCTGAGAGCCCGAACCATAGCTCCAGGAGCCCAACCCCTGAGCTCCCGAGCCATAGCTCCAGGGGACCAACCCCTGACCGAACCAACACCAGCTCCAGGAGCCCAACCCCTGGGGGCCCCAACGCCAGCTCCAGGGGCCCAACCCCTGAGCTTCCGAACCATAGCTCCATTGTCCCAACGCTTGGGGGCCCCAACACCAGCTCCTGGGGCCCAACCCCTGAGCGCCAGAACCATAGCTCCAGAGGCCCAACCCCTGAGCGCCCGAACCATAGATCCTGGGGCCCAACCCCTGTGCGCCCGAACCATAGATCCTGGGGCCCAACCCCTGTGCGCCCGAACCATACTCAAAGGGCCCAAACCCTGGGGGCCCCAACACCAGCTCCAGGGGCCCAACCCCTGAGCGCCCGAAGCATAGCTCCAGGGGCCCAACCCCAAGGGACCCCAACGCCAGCTCCACGGGCCCAACCCCTGAGCGCCCCAACACCAGCTCCAGGGGCCCAACCCCTGGGGACCCCAACACCAGCTCTAGGGGCCCAACCCCTGAGAGCCCAAACCATAGCTCCAGGGGCCCAACCCCTGAGCTCCCGACCCATATTTCCATGGGTCCAACCCCTGGGGGCCCCAACACCAGGTCCAGGGGTCCAACCCCTGAGCGCCCGAACCATAGCTCCAGGGGCCCAACCCCTGAGCGCCCGAGCCATAGCTCTAGGGGCCCAACCCCTGGGGGCCCCAACACCAGCTCCAGGGGCCCAACTCCAGGGGGCCCCAATACCAGCTCCAGGTGCCGAACCCCTGAGCGTGCGAACCATAGCTCCAGGGGCCGAAATCCTGGGGGCCCCAACACCAGCTCCAGGGGCCCAACCCCTGGGGGCCCCAACACCAGCTCCAGGGGCCCAACCCCTGGGGGCCCCAGCACCAGCTCCAGAGGCCCAAACCCTGAGCGCCCGAACCATAGCTCCAGGAGCCCAACCCCTGAGCGCCCGAACCATAGCTCCAGGGGCCCAACCCCTGAGCGCCCGAACCATAGTTCCAGGGGCCCAACCCTTGGGGGCCTCAACACCAGCTCCAGTTTCCCAATCCCTGAGCGCACCAACACCAGCTCCCGGGGCCCAACCCCTGGGGGCACCTACACCAGCTCCAGGGGCCCAACCACTGAGCGCCCTAACCATAGCTCCAGTGGCCCAACCCCTGAGCGCCCGAACCATAGCTCCAGCGGCCCAACCCCTGGGTGCCCCAACACCAGCTCCAGGGGCCCAGCCACTGAGAGCCCGAACCATAGCTCCAGGGGTCCAACCCTTGAGCGCCCGAACCATAGCTCCAGGGGCCCATCCCCTGAGCGCCCGAACCATAGTTCCAGGGGAACTACCCCTGAGCGCCCGAACCATAGCTCCAGGGGCCCAACCCCTGAGCGCCCGAACCATAGCTCCAGAGACCCAACCCCTGAGCGCCCGAACCATAGCTCCAGGGGCCCAATCCCTGTGCGCCCGAACCATAGCTCCAGGGGCCCAACCCCTGGGGGCCCCAACACCAGCTCCTGGGGCCCAAACCCTGAGCGCCCGAACCATAGCTCCAGGGGTCCAAACCCTGAGCGCCCGAACCATAGCTCCAGGGGCCCAACCCCTGAGCGCAAGAACTATAGCTCCAGGGGCCCAACCCCTGGGGCCCCAACACCAGCTCCAGGGGCCCAACCGCTGATCGCCCCAACACCAGCTCCAGGGGCCCAACCCCTGGGGGCCCCGAACACCAGCTCCAGGGACCCAACCCCTGAGCGCCCGAACCATAGCTCCAGGGGCCCAACCCCTGAGCGCCCGAACCATAGCTCCAGGTGCCGAACCCCTGAGCGTCCGAACCATAGCTCTAGGTGCCCAAACCCTGGAGGCCCCAACACCAGCTCCAGGGGCCCAACCCCTGGGGGCCACAACACGAGTTCCAGGGGCCCAACCCCTGAGCGCCCGAACCATAGCTCCAGGAGCCCAACCCCTGAGCTCCCGAACCATAGCTCCAGGGGACCAACCCCTGAGCGAACCAACACCAGCTCCAGGAGCCCAACCCCTGGGGGCCCCAACAACAGCTCCAGCGGCCCAACCGCTGAGCGTCCGAACCATAGCTCCATTGCCCCAACCCTTGGGGGCCCCAACACCAGCTCCAGGGGCCCAACCCCTGAGCGCCTGAACCATAGCTGCAGACGCCCAACCCCTGAGCGCCCGAACCATAGCTCCAGGGGCCCAACCCCTGGAGACCCTGAACCATAGCTCCAGGGGCCCAACCCCTGGGGGCCCAACACCAGCTCCAGGGGCCCAACCCCTGAGCGCCCGAACCATAGCTCCAAGGGCCCAACCCCTGAGCGCCCGAACCATAGCTCCAGGGGCCCAACCCCTAGGCACCCCAACACCAGCTCCAGGGGCCCAACCCCTGAGAGCCCCAACACCAGCTCCAGGTGCCCAACACCTGGGGACCCCAACACCAGCTCTAGTGGCATAACCCCTGAGTGCCCAAACCATAGCTCCAGGGGCCCAACCCCTGAGCGCCCGAACCATAGCTCCAGGGGCCCAACCCCTGAGCGCCCGAACCATAGTTCCAGGGGCCCAACCCTTGGGGGCCTCAACACCAGCTCCAGTTTCCCAATCCCTGAGCGCACCAACACCAGCTCCCGGGGCCCAACCCCTGGGGGCACCTACACCAGCTCCAGGGGCAAAACCAATGAGCGCCCGAACCATAGCTCCAGTGGCCCAACCCCTGAGCGCCCGAACCATAGCTCCAGCGGCCCAACCCCTGGGTGCCCCAACACCAGCTCCAGGGGCCCAGCCACTGAGAGCCCGAACCATAGCTCCAGGGGTCCAACCCTTGAGCGCCCGAACCATAGCTCCAGGGGCCCATCCCCTGAGCGCCCGAACCATAGTTCCAGGGGAACTACCCCTGAGCGCCCGAACCATAGCTCCAGGGGCCCAACCCCTGAGCGCCCGAACCATAGCTCCAGAGACCCAACCCCTGAGCGCCCGAACCATAGCTCCAGGGGCCCAATCCCTGTGCGCCCGAACCATAGCTCCAGGGGCCCAACCCCTGGGGGCCCCAACACCAGCTCCTGGGGCCCAAACCCTGAGCGCCCGAACCATAGCTCCAGGGGTCCAAACCCTGAGAGCCCGAATCATAGCTCCAGGGGCCCAACCCCTATGGACCCCAACACCAGCTCCAGGGGCCCAACCTCTGAGCGCCCCAACACCAGCTCCAGGGGCTCAACCCCTGGGGACCCCAACACCAGCTCTAGGGGCCCAACCCCTCAGCGCCCGAACCATAGCTCCAGGGGCTCAACCCCTGAGCGCTCGAACCATAGCTCCAGGGGCCCAACCCCTGGGGGCCCCAACACCAGCTCCAGGGGCCCAACCCCTGAGCGCCCGAACCATAGCTCCAGGGGCCCAACCCTTGAGCGCCCGAAAAAAAGCTCCAGTGGCCCAACCCCTGAGCGCCCGAACCATAGCTCCAGGGGCCCAACCCCTGGGGGCCCCAACACCAGCTCCAGGGGCCCAACGACTGAGCGCCCGAACCATAGCTCCAGGTGTCCAACCCCTGAGCACCCGAACCATAGCTCCAGGGGCCCAACGCCTCAGCGCCCGAACCATAGCTCCAGGGGCCCAACCCCTGGGGGCCCCAACACCAGCTCCAGGGGCCGAAACCCTGAGCGCCCGAACCATAGCTCCAGGGGCCCAACCCCTGAGCGCAAGAACTATAGCTCCAGGGGCCCAACCCCTGGGGCCCCAACACCAGCTCCAGGGGCCCAACCGCTGATCGCCCCAACACCAGCTCCAGGGGCCCAACCCCTGGGGGCCCCGAACACCAGCTCCAGGGACCCAACCCCTGAGCGCCCGAACCATAGCTCCAGGGGCCCAACCCCTGAGCGCCCGAACCATAGCTCCAGGTGCCGAACCCCTGAGCGTCCGAACCATAGCTCTAGGTGCCCAAACCCTGGAGGCCCCAACACCAGCTCCAGGGGCCCAACCCCTGGGGGCCACAACACCAGCTCCAGGGGCCCAACCCCTGAGCGCCCGAACCATAGCTCCAGGAGCCCAACCCCTGAGCTCCCGAACCATAGCTCCAGGGGACCAACCCCTGAGCGAACCAACACCAGCTCCAGGAGCCCAACCCCTGGGGGCCCCAACACCAGCTCCAGCGGCCCAACCGCTGAGCGTCCGAACCATAGCTCCATTGCCCCAACCCTTGGGGGCCCCAACACCAGCTCCAGGGGCCCAACCCCTGAGCGCCTGAACCATAGCTGCAGACGCCCAACCCCTGAGCGCCCGAACCATAGCTCCAGGGGCCCAACCCCTGGAGACCCTGAACCATAGCTCCAGGGGCCCAACCCCTGGGGGCCCAACACCAGCTCCAGGGGCCCAACCCCTGAGCGCCCGAACCATAGCTCCAAGGGCCCAACCCCTGAGCGCCCGAACCATAGCTCCAGGGGCCCAACCCCTAGGCACCCCAACACCAGCTCCAGGGGCCCAACCCCTGAGAGCCCCAACACCAGCTCCAGGTGCCCAACACCTGGGGACCCCAACACCAGCTCTAGTGGCATAACCCCTGAGTGCCCAAACCATAGCTCCAGGGGCCCAACCCCTGAGCGCCGGACGCATATCTCCAGGGGTCCAACCCCTGGGGGCCCAAACACCACGTCCAGGGTTCCAACCCCTGAGCGCCCGAACCATAGCTCCAGCGGCCCAACCCCTGAGTGCCCGAACCATAGCTCTAGGAGCCCAACCCCTGTGCGCCCGAACCATACTCAAAGGGCCCAAACCCTGGGGGCCCCAACACCAGCTCCAGGGGCCCAACCCCTGAGCGCCCGAAGCATAGCTCCAGGGGCCCAACCCCAAGGGACCCCAACGGCAGCTCCACAGGCCCAACCCCTGAGCCCCCCAACACCAGCTCCAGGGGCCCAACCCCTGGGGACCCCAACACCAGCTCTAGGGGCCCAACCCCTGAGAGCCCAAACCATAGCTCCAGGGGCCCAACCCCTGAGCTCCCGACCCATATTTCCATGGGTCCAACCCCTGGGGGCCCCAACACCAGGTCCAGGGGTCCAACCCCTGAGCGCCCGAACCATAGCTCCAGGGGCCCAACCCCTGAGCGCCCGAGCCATAGCTCCAGCGGCCCAGCCCCTGAGTGCCCGAACCATAGCTCTAGGGGCCCAACCCCTGGGGGCCCCAACACCAGCTCCAGGGGCCCAACTCCAGGGGGCCCCAATACCAGCTCCAGGGGCCGAACCCCTGAGCGCGCGAACCATAGCTCCAGGGGCCGAAATCCTGGGGGCCCCAACACCAGCTCCAGGGGCCCAACCCCTGGGGGCCCCAGCACCAGCTCCAGAGGCCCAAACCCTGAGCGCCCGAAGCATAGCTCCAGGAGCCCAACCCCTGAGCGCCCGAACCATAGCTCCAGGGGCCCAACCCCTGAGCGCCCGAACCATAGTTCCAGGGGCCCAACCCTTGGGGGCCTCAACACCAGCTCCAGTTTCCCAATCCCTGAGCGCACCAACACCAGCTCCCGGGGCCCAACCCCTGGGGGCACCTACACCAGCTCCAGGGGCCCAACCACTGAGCGCCCGAACCATAGCTCCAGTGGCCCAACCCCTGAGCGCCCGAACCATAGCTCCAGCGGCCCAACCCCTGGGTGCCCCAACACCAGCTCCAGGGGCCCAGCCACTGAGAGCCCGAACCATAGCTCCAGGGGTCCAACCCTTGAGCGCCCGAACCATAGCTCCAGGGGCCCATCCCCTGAGCGCCCGAACCATAGTTCCAGGGGAACTACCCCTGAGCGCCCGAACCATAGCTCCAGGGGCCCAAACCCTGAGCCCCCGAACCATAGCTCCAGGGGCAAAACCCCTGGGGGCCCCAACACCAGCTTCAGGGGCCCAACCCCTGAGCGCCAGAACCATAGCTCCAGGAGCCCAACCCCTGAGCGCCCGAACCATAGCTCTAGGGGCCCAACCCCTGGGGGCCCCAACACCAGCTCCAGGGGCCCAAACCCTGAGCGCCCGAACCATAGCTCCAGGAGCCCAACCTCTGAGCGCCCGAACCATAGCTCCAGGGGCACAACCCCTGGGGGCCCCAACACCAGCTGCAGAGGCCCAACCCATGAGCGCCCCAACACCAGCTCCAGGGGCCCAACCCCTGGGGGCCCGAACACCAGCTCCAGAGGCCCATCCCCTGAGCGCCCGAACCATAGCTCCGGGGGCCCAACCCCTGAGCGCCCGAACCATAGCTCCAGGGGCGCAACCCCTGAGCGCCCGAACCATAGCTCAAGGAGCCCAACCCCTGAGCGCCCGAACCATAGCTCCAGGGGCCCAACCCCTGGCCGCCCGAACCATAGCTCCAGGGGCCCAACCCCTGGGGGCCCCAACACCAGCCCCAGGGGCCCAAAGTCTGAGCGCCCGAACCATAGCTCCAGGGGCCCAACCCCTGAGCGCCCGAACTGTAGCTCCAGGGGCCCAACCCCTGAGCTCCCGAACCATAGCTCCAGGTGCCCAAACCCTAAGCGCCCGAAACATAGCTCCAGGGTCCCAAGCCCTGGGGGCCCTAACACCAGCTCCAGGGGCCCAACCCCTGAGTACCCGAACCATAGTACCAGGGTCCCAACCCCTGAGCGCCCAAGCCATAGCTCCACGGGACCAAGCCCTGAGAGAACCAACACCAGCTCCAGGGGCCCAACCCCTGGGGACCCCAACATCAGCTCCAGGGGCCCAACCCCTGAGCCTCCGAGCCATAGCTCCATTGGCCCAACCCCTGGGGTCCCGAACACCAACTCCAGGGGCCCAACCCCTGGGGGCCCCAACACCAGCTCCAGGGGCCCAACCCCTGGGGGCCCCAACACCAGCTCCAGGGGCCCAACCCCTGGGGGCCCCAGAACCAGCTCCAGAGGCCCAAACCCTAAGCGCCCGAACCATAGCTCCAGCGGCCCAACCCCTGAGCGCCCGAACCATAGCTCCAGGGGCCCAACCCCTGAGCGCCCGAACCATAGCTCCAGGGGCACAACCCCTGGGGGCCCCAACAACAGCTCTAGGGGCCCAACCCCTGAGCGCCCGAACCATAGCTCCAGGGGCACAACCCCTGGGGGCCCCAACACCAGCTCCAGGGGCCCAACCCCTGAGCACCCGAACCATAGCTCCAGGGGCCCAACCCCTAAGGGGACCAACACCAGCTCTAGGGGCCCAACCCCTGAGCGCCCGAACCAAAGCTCCAGGGGTCCAACCCCTGGGGGCCCCAACTCCAGCTCCAGGGGCCCAACCCCTGATCACCCCAACACCAGTTCCAGGGGCCCAACCCCTGGGGCCTCCAACACCAGCTCCAGGAGCCCAACCCCTGAGCGCCCGAACCGTAGCTCCAGGTGCCCAACCCCTGGGGGCCTCAACACCAGCTCCAGGGGCCAAACCCCTGGTGGCCACAAAACCAGATCCAGGGGCCCAACCCCTGAGCGCCCGAACCATAGCTCCAGGAGCCCAACCCCTGAGCGCCCGAACCATAGCTCCACGGGCCCAAACCCTGAGCGCCCGAACCATAGCTCCAGGGGAACAACCCCTGAGCGCCCGAACCATAGCTCCACGGGCCCAAACCCTGAGCGCCCGAACCATAGCTCCAAGGGCCCAACCCCTGGGGGCCCCAACAACAGCTCCAGGAGCCCAACCCCTGAGCGCACCAACACCAGGTCCAGGGGCCCAACCCCTGGAGGCCCCAACACCAGCTCCAGGGGCCCAACCCCTGAGCGCCCGAACCATAGCCCAACTGGGCCCCTGGATCTGGTGTTGGGGCCCCCAGGGGTTGGGCCAATGGAGCTATGGTTCGGACGCCCAGGGGTTGGGCCCCTGGAGCTGGTGTTGGGGCCTCCAGGGGTTGGGCCCCTGGAGCTGGTGTTGGAGCCCCCAGGGTTTGGGCCCCTGCAGCTATGGTTTGGGCCCCCAGGGGTTGGGCCCCTAGAGCTGGTGTTGGGGCCCCCAGGGGTTGGGCCCCTGGAGCTGGTGTTTCGGCCCCCAGGGGTTGGGCCCCTGGAGCTATGGTTCTGGCCCCCAGGGGTTGGGCCCCTGGAGCTGGTGTTAGGGCCCCCAGGGGTTGGGCCCCTGGAGCTATGGTTCGGACCCCCAGGGGTTGGGCCCCTGGAGCTGGTGTTGGGGCGCTCAGGGGTTGGGCCTCTGGAGCTCGTGTTGGGGGCCCCAGGGGTTGGGCCCCTGGAGCTATGGTTCTACCGCTCAGGGGTTGGGCCCCTGGAGCTGGTATTGGGGCCACCAGCAGTTTGGCCCCTGGAGCTGGTGCTGGGGCCCCCAGGGTTTGGGCCCCTGGAGCTATGGCTCGGGCGCTCAGGGGTTGGGCCCCTGCAGCTGGTGTTGGGGCAACCAGGGGTTGGGCCCCTGGAGCTGGTGTTGGGGCCCCTGGAGCTATGGTTCGGGCGCTCAGGGGTTGGGCCTCTGGAGCTGGTGTTCGGGCCCCTAGGGACTGGGCCCCTGGAGCTATGGTTCGGGCACTCAGGGGTTGGGCCCCTGGAACTGGTGATGGGGCGCTCAGGGGTTGGGCCCCTGGAGCTGTGGTTCAGGCTCCCAGGGGTTGGGCCCCTGGAGCTGGTGTTGGGGCCCCGAGGGGTTCGGCCCCTGGAGCTGGTGTTGGGGCCCCCAGGGGTTGGGCTCCTGGAGCTATGGTTCGGGCGCTCAGGGGTTGGGCCCCTGGAGCTGGTCTTGGGGCCCCCAGGGGTTGGGCCCCTGGAGCTATGGTTCGGGCCCCCAGGGGTTGGGCCCCTGGAGCTGGTGTTGGGGCCCCCAGGGTCTGGGCCCCTGGAGCTGGTGTTGGGGCCCCCAGGGGCTGGGCCCCTGGAGCTATGGTTCGGGCCCCCAGGGGTTGGGCCCCTGGAGCTGGTGTTTGGGCCTCCAGGGGTTGGGCCCCTGGAGCTGGTGTTAGGACGCCCAGGGGTTGGCCCCCAGAGCTGGTGTTCGGGCGCTCAAAGTTTGTGCCCCTGGAGCTGGTGTTGGGGCCCCCAGGGGTTGGGCCCCTGGAGCTATGGTTCGGGCCCCCAGCGGTTGGGCCCCTGATGCTGGTGTTGGGGCCCCCAGGGGTTCGGCCCCTGGAGCTTGTTTTGGGGCCCCCAGGGGTTGGGCCCCTTGAGCTGGTGTTGGAGCCCCCAGGGGTTGGGCCCCTGGAGCTATGGTTCGGGCCCCCATTGGTTGGGGCCCTGGAGCTGCTGTTCGGGCCCAAAGGGGTTGGGTCCCTGGAGCTGGTTTTGGGGCAACCAGGGGTTGGGCCCCTGGAGCTATGGTTCGGGCTCCCATGGGTTGAGCCCCTGGAGCTGGTGTTGGCGCCCCCAGGGGTTGGGCCCCTGGAGCTGGTGTTGGGGCCCCCAGGGGTTGGGCCCCTGGAGCTATGGTTCGGGCGCTCAGGGGTTGGGCCCCTAGAACTGGTCATGGGGCGCTCAGGGGTTGGGCCTCTGGAGCTATGGTTCCGGCCCCCAGGGGCTGGGCCCCTGGAGCTGGTGTTGGGGCCCCCAGGGATTGGGCTCATGGAGCTGGTGTTGTGGCCCCCAGGGGTTGGGTCCCTGGAGCTATGGTTGGGGCGCTCAGGGGTTGGGCCACTGGAGCTGGTGTTGGGGCCCCCAGGGTTTCGCCCCTGGAGCTGGTGTTGGGGCCCCCAGGGTTTGGGCCTCTGGAGCTATGGTTCGGGCGCTCAGGGGTTGGGCCCCTGGAGCTGGTCTTGGGGCCCCCAGGGGTTGGGGCCCTGGAGCTATGGTTCGGGCACCCAGGGGTTGGGCCCCTGGAGCTGGTGTTGGGGCCCCCAGGGGTTCGGCCCCTGGAGCTGGTGTTGGGGCCCCCAGGGGTTGGGCACCTGGAGCTATGGTTCGGGCCCCCAGGGGTTGGGCCCCTGGAGCTGGTGTTTGGGCCGCCAGGGGTTGGGCCCCTGGAGGTGGTGTTAGGACCCCCAGGGGTTGGCCCCTAGAGCTGCTGTTGGGGCGCTCAAGGGTTGGGCCCCTGGAGCTGGTGTTGGGGCCCCCAGGGGTTGGGCCGCTGGAGCTATAGTTCGGGCGCTCCGGGGTTGGGCCCCTGGAGCTGGTGTTGGGGAGCGCAGGGGTTGGGCCCCTGGAGCTATGGTTCGGGCCCCCAGGGGTTGGACCCCTGGAGCTGGTGTTGGGTCCCCCAGGGTTTGGGCCCCTCGAGCTATGGTTCGGGTGCTCAGGGGTTGGGCCCCTGGAGCTGGTGTTGGGGCCCCCAGAGGTTGGGCCCCTGGAGCTGATGTTGGGGACCCAGGGGTTGGGCCCCTGGAGCTGGTGTTGGGGCCCCCAGGGGTTGGGCCCCTGGAGCTATGGTTCGGGCGCTCAGGGGTTGGTCTCCTGGAGCTGGTGCTGGGGCGCTCAAGGGTTGGGCCCCTGGAGCTGGTGTTGGAGCTCCCAAAGTTTGGGCCCCTGGAGCTGGTGTTGGGTCGCTCAGGGGTTGGGCACCTGGAGCTATGGTTCAGGGCCTGCAGGGGTTGGGCCCCTGGAGGTGGTGTTGGGTCCCCCAGGGGTTGGGCCCCTGGAGCTATGGTTTGGGCGCTCAGGGGTTTGGCCTCTGGAGCTGGTGTTGGGGCGCTCAGAGGTTTTGCCCCTGGAGCTGGTGTTGGGGTCCCCAAGGGGTTGGGCCCCCGAGCTGGTGTTGGGGCCCCAAGGGGTTGGGAACCTGGAGCTATGGTTCGGGCGCTCAGGGATTGGGCCTCCGGAGCTGGTGTTGGAGCCCCCAGGGGTTGGGCCCCTGGAGGTGGTGTTGGGGCCCCCATGGGTTGGGCCCCTGGAGCTATGGTTTGGGCGCTCAGGGGTTGGGCCCCTGTAGCTGGTGTTGGGGCCCCCAGTGGTTGGGCCCCTGGAGCTGGTGTTGGGGCCGCCAGGGGTTGGGTCCCTGGAGCTGGTGTTGGTGCCCTCAGGGGTTGGGACCCTGGAGCTATGGTTCGGGCACTGAGCGGTTGTTCCCCTGGAACTGGTGTTGGGGAGCCCACGGGTTGGGCCCCTGGAGCTGGTGTTGGGGCCCCCAGGGGTTGGGCCCCTGGAGCTGGTGTTGGGGCCCCCAGGGGTTGGGCCCCTGGAGCTATGGTTCGGGTGCTCAGGGGTTGGGCCCCTGGAGCTGGTGTTGGGGCCCCCAGGGGTTGGGCCCGTGGAGCTATGGTTCGGGAGCTCAGGGATTGGGCCCCTGGAGCTATGGTTCGGGCGCTCAGGGGTTGGGCCTCTGGAGCTGGTGTTGGGGCCCCCAGGGTTTTGGCCCCTGAATCTGGTGTTGCGGCCCCAGGGGTTGGGTCCGTGGAGCTGGTGTTGGGGCCACCAGGGGTTGCGCCCCTGGAGCTATGGTCCGATTCTCAGGGGTTGGGCCTCTGGAGCTGGTGTTGGGGCGCTCAGGGGTTGGGCCTATGGAGCTGGTGTTGGGGCCCCAGGAGTTGGGCCCCTTTAGCTGGTGTTTGGGCCCCCAGGGGTTGTGTCCCTGGAGCTATGGTTCGGGCGCTCAGGGATTGGGCCTCTGGAGTTGGTGTTGGGGCCCCCAGTGGTTGGGACCCTGCAGCTGGTGTTGGGGCCCCCAGGGGTTGGGTCCCTGGAGCTATGGTTCAGGGCCTCCAGGGGTTGGGCCCCTGGAGCTGGTGTTGGGGCCCCTAGGGGTTGGGCCCCTGGAGCTATGGTTCGGGCGCTAAGGGGTTGGGACCCTGGAGCTATGGTTCGGACGCTCCGGGGTTGGGCCCCTGGAGCTGGTGTTGGGGCCCCTAGGGGTTGGGCCCCTGGAGCTATGGTTCGGGCACTCAGGGGTTGGGCCCCTGGAGCTGGTGTTGGGGCCCCTAGGGGTTGGGACCCTGGAGCAATGGTTCGGGCGCTCAGGGGTTGGGCCCCTGGAGCTATGGTTCGGGCGCTCAGGGGTTGGGCCCCTGGAGCTTTTGTTGGGGAGCTAAGGGGTTGGGCCCCTGGAGCTGGTGTTCGGGCGCTCAGGGGTTGGGCCCGTGGAGCTGGTGTTCGGGCCCCCAAGGTTTGGGCCCCTGGAGCTGGTGTTGGGGCAACCAGGGGTTGGGCCCCTGGAGCTATGGTTCGGGCGTTCAAGGGTTGGACCCCTGGAGCTGGTGTTGGGGCCCCCAGGGGTTTGGCCCCTGGAGCTATGGTTCGGACGCTAAGGGGTTGGGCCCCTGGAGCTGGTGTTGGGACGCTCAGGGGTTGGGCCCCTGGAGCTGGTATTGGGGCTCCCAGGGGTTGGGCCCCTGGAGCTATGGTTCGGGCGCTCAGGGGTTGGACCCCTGGAGCTGGTGTTGTGGCCCCCAGGGGTTGGGCCCCTGGAGCTATGGCTCGGCCACTCAGCAGTTGGGCCCCTGGAGCTATTGTTCAGGGCATCCAGGGGTTGGGCCCCTGGAGCTATGGTTCGGGCGCTCAGGGGTTGGACCACTGGAGCTGGTGTTGGGGCGCTCAGGGGTTGGGCCCCAGGAGCTGGTGTTCGGGCCCCCAGGGGTTCGGCCCCTGGAGCTAGTGTTGGAGCCCCCAGGGGTTGGAACCCTGGAGCTATGGTTCGGGCGCTCAGGGGTTGGACCCCTGGAGCTGGTGTTGGGGCGCTCAGGGGTTGGGCCCCTGGAGCTGGCGTTGGGGCCCCCAGGGTTTGTGCCCCTGGAGCTCGTTTTGGGGCTCCCAGGGGTTATGCCCCTGGAGCTATGGTTCGGGCGCTCAGGGGTTGGGCCGCTGGAGCTATGGTTCGGGCGCTCAGGGGTTGGGCCCCTGGAACTGGTGTTGGGGCGCTCAGGGGTTGGGCCCCTGGAGCTGGTGTTGGGGCCCCCAGGTGTTGGGCCCCTGGAGCTGGTGTTGGGGCCCCCAGGGGTTCGGCCCCTGGAGCTATGGTTCGGGTACTCAGGGGTTGGGCCCCTGGAGCTATGGTTCGGGCGCTCAGGGGTGGGCCTCTGGAGCTGCTGTTGGGGCGCTCAGGGGTTGGGCCCCTGGAGCTGTTGTTGGGGCCACAAGGGGTTGGGCCCCTGGAGCTGGTGTTGGGGCCCCCAGGGGTTGGGCTCCTGGACCTATGGTTCGGGCGTTCAGTGGTTGGGCCTCTGGAGCTGCTGTTGGTGCTCTCAGGGGCTGGGCCCCTGGAGCTGGTGTTGGGGCGCTCAGGGGTTGGGCCCGTGGAGCTGGTGTTGGGGCCCCCAAGGTTTGGGCCCCTGGAGCTGGTGTTGGGGCAACCAGGTGTTTGGCCTCTGGAGCTATGGTTCAGGCGTTCAGGGGTTGGGCCCCTGGAGCTGGTTTTCGGACGCTCAGGGGTTGGGCCCCTGGAGCTGGTGTTGGGGCCCCCAGGGGTTAGGCCCCTGGAGCTGGTGTTGGGGTCCCCAGGGGTTGGGCCCCTGGAGCTATGGTTCGGGCGCTCAGGGGTTGGGCCTCTGGAGCTGGTGTTGGGGTGCTCAGGGGTTGGGCCCCTGGAGCTGGTGTTGGGGCCCCCAGGGGTTGGGCCCCTGGAGCTGGTGTTGGGGACCCCAGGGGTTGGGCCCCTGGAGCTATGGTTCGGCCGCTCAGGGGTTGGGCCCCTGGAGCTATGGTTCAGGGCCTCCAGGGGTTGGGCCCCTCGAGCTATGGTTCGGGCGCTCAGGGGTTTGGCCTCTGGAGCTGGTGTTGGGGCGCTCAGGGGTTGGGCCCCAGGAGCTGGTGTTGGGGCCCCCAGGGGTTCGGCCCCTGGAGCTGGTGTTGGAGCCCCCAGGGGTTGGGCCCCTGGAGCTATGGTTCGGGCGCTAAGGGGTTGGACCCCTGGAGCTGGTGTTGGGGCGCTCAGGGGTTGGGCCCCTGGAGCTGGTGTTGGGGCCCCCAGGGTTTGGGCCCTTGGAGCTCGTGTTGGGGCCCCCAGGGGTTGGTCCCCTGGAGCTATGGTTCGGGCGCTCAGGGGTTGGGCCCCTGGAGCTATGGTTCGGGCGCTCAGGGGTTGGGCCCCTGGAGCTGGTGTTGGGGCGCTCAGGGGTTGGGCCCCTGGAGCTGGTGTTGGGGCCCCCAGGTGCTGGGCCCCTGAAATTGGTGTTGGGGTCCACAGGGGATCGGCCCCTGGAGCTATGGTTCGGGCACTCAGGGGTTGGGCCCCTGGAGCTATTGTTCAGGGCCTCCAGGGGTTGGGCCCCTGGAGCTAGTGTTGGGGCCCCCGGGGATTGAACCCCAGGAACTGGTGTTGGGGCGCTCAGAGGTTGAGCCCCTGGAGCTGGTGTTGGGGCCCCAGGGGTTGGGCCCCTGGAGGTGGTGTTGGGGCCTCCAGGGGTTGGGCCCCTGGAGCTATGGTTCGGGAGCTCAGGGGTTGGGCCCCTGGATCTGGTGTTGGGGCGCTCAGGGGTTGGGCCCCTGGAGCTGGTGTTGGGGCCCCCAGGTGTTGGGCCCCTGGAATTGGTGTTGGGGCCCCCAGGGGTTCGGCCCCTGGAGCTATGGTTCGGGCACTCAGGGGTTGGGCCCCTGGAGCTATTGTTCAGGGTCTCCAGGGGTTGGGCTCCTGTAGCTATGGTTCCGGCGCTCAGGGGTTGGGCCTCCGGAGGTGGTGTTGGTGCGCTCAGGGGTTGCGCCCCTGGAGCTGGTGTTCGGGCCCCCAGGGGTTGGGCTCCTGGAGCTGGTGTTGGGGCCCCCAGGGGTTGGGCCCCTGGAGCTATGGTTCGGGCGCTCAGGGGTTGGGCCCCTGGAGCTATGGTTCGGGCCCCCAGGGGTTGGGCTTCTGGAGCTGGTGTTGGGGCCCCCAGGGGTTGGGCCCCTGGAGCTGGTGTTGGGGCCCCCAGTTGTTGGGCCCCTGGAACTGGTGTTAGGGCCCCCAGCGGTTGGGCCCCTGGAGCTGGTGTTGGTGCCCTCAGGGTTTGGGACCCTGGAGCTATGGTTCGGGCACTCAGGGGTTGGTCCGCTGGAACTGGTGTAGGGGCGCCCACGGGTTGGGCCCCTGGAGCTGGTGTTGGGGCCCCCAGGGGTTGGGACCCTGGAGCTATGGTTCGGGCAGTCAGGGGTTGGGCCCCTGGAGCTGGTGTTGGCGCCCCCAGGGGTTGGGCCCCTGGAGCTATGGTTCGGGAGCTCAGGGATTGGGCCCCTGGAGCTATGGTTCGGGCGCTCAGGGGTTGGGCCTCTGGAGCTGGTGTTGGGGCCCCCAGGGTTTTGGCCCCTGAAGCTGGTGTTCGGGCCGCCAGGGGTTGGGCCCCTGGAGCTGGTGTTGGGGCCCCCTGGGGTTGGGCCCCTGGAGCTGTGGTCCGGGTCTCAGGGGTTGGGCCTCTGGAGGTGGTGTTGGGGCGTTCAGGGGTTGGCCGAATGGAGCTGGTGTTGGGGCCCCCATGGGTTGGGCCCCTGGAGCTGGTGTTGGGGCCCCCAGGGGTTGTTTCCCTGGAGCTATGGTTCGGGCGCTCAGGGATTGAGCCTCTGGAGCTCGTGTTGGGGCCCCCAGGGGTTGGGCCCCTGCAGCAGGTGTTGGGGCCCCCAGGGGTTGGGCCCCTGGAGCTATGGTTCGGGCGATAAGGGGTTCGGCCTCTGGAGCTGGTGTTGGGGCGCTTAGGGGTTTGGCACCTGGAGCTGGTGTTTGGGCCCCCAGGGGTTGGGCCCCTGGAGCTGGTGTTGGGGCCCCCAGGGGTTGGGCCCCTGGAGCTATGGTTCGGGCGCTCAGGGGTTGGGCCTCTGGAGCTGGTGTTGGGGCCCCCAGGGTTTGGGCCCCTGGAGCTGGTGTTGGGGCCCCCAGGGGTTGGGCCCGTGGAGCTGGTGTTGGGGCCCCCAGGGGTTGGGCCCCTGGAGCTATTATTCGGGCGCTAACGGGTTGGGCCCCTGGAGCTGGTGTTGGGGCCCCTAGGGGTTGTGCCCCTGGAGCTATGGTTCGGGCGCTCAGGGGTTGGGCCCCTGGAGCTGGTGTTGGGGCCCCTAGCGTTTGGTCCTCTGGAGCTGTGGATCGGGCGCTCAGGGGTTGGGCCCCTGGAGCTATGGTTCGGGCGCTCAGGGGTTGGGCCTCTGGAGCTGGTGTTGGGGCCCCGAGGGGTTCGGCCCCTGGAGCTGGTGTTGGAGCCCCCAGGGGTTAGGCCCCTGGAGCTATGGTTCGGGTGCTCAGGGGTTGGGACCCTGGAGCTGGTGTTGGGGCGCTCAGGGGTTGGGCCCCTGAAGCTGGTGTTGGGGCCCCCAGGTGTTGGGCTCCTGGAACTGGTGTTGGGGCCCCCAGGGGTTGCGCCCCTGGAGCTATGGTTCGGGCGCTCAGGGGTTGGGCCCCTGGAGCTATGGTTCGGGCGCTCAGGGGTTGGGCCTCTGGAGCTGGTGTTGGGGCGCTCAGGGGTTGGGCCCCTGGAGCTATGGTTCAGGACCTCCAGGGGTTGGACCCCTGGAGCTATGGTTCGGGCTCTCAGGGGTTAGGCCCCTGGAGCTGGAGTTGGGGCCCAAAGGGGTTGGGAACCTGTAGCTGGTGTTGGGGCCCCCAGGGGTTGGGCCCCTGGAGCTATGGTTCGGGCGCTCAGCGCTTAGGCCTCTGCAGCTGGTGTTGGGGCGCTCAGGGGCTGGGCCCCTGGAGCTGGTGTTGGGGCCCACAGGGGTTGGGCCCCTGGAGCTTTTTTTGGGGCCCCCAGGGGTTGCGCCCCTGGAGCTAAGGTTCGGGCGCTCAGGGATTGAGCCCCTGGAGCTGGTGTTGGTGTCCCCAGGGGTTGGGCCTCTGGAGCTATGGTTCGGGCGCTCAGGGGTTCGGCCCCTGGAGCTGGTGTTGGGGCGCTCATTGGTTGGGTCCCTGGAGCTGGTGTTGGGGCCCCCAGGGGTTGGGCCCCTGGAGCTATGGTTCGTGCGCTCAGGGGTTGGGCCCCTGGAGCTGGTGTTGGGGCCACCAGGGGTTAGGCCCCTGGAGGTATGGTTCTGGCGCTCAGGGGTTGGGCCCCTGGAGCTATGGTTCGGGCGCTCAGTGGTTGGGCCCCTGGAGCTGGTGTTGGGGCATGGAGGGGTTGGGCCCCTGGAGCTGGTGTTGGGGCGCTCAGGGGTTGGGCCCCTGGAGCTGGTGTTGGGGCCCCCAGGTGTTGGGCTCCTGGAGCTGGTGTTGGGGCGCTGAGGGGTTGGGCCCCTGGAGCTGTGGTTCAGGGCCTTCAGGGGTTGGGACCCTGGAGCTATGGTTCGGGCGCTCAGGGGTTGGGCCTCTGGAGCTGGTGTTGGGGCGCTCAGGGGTTGGGCCTCTGGAGCTGGTGTTTGGGCCCCCAGGGGTTGGGCCCCTGGAGCTGGTGTTCGGGCGCTCAGGGGTTGGGCCCCTGGAGCTATGGTTCAGGGCTTCCAGGGGTTGGGCCCCTGGAGCTATGGTTCGGGCGCTCAGGGGTTGGGCCTCTTTAGCTGGTGTTGGGGCCCCCAGGGGTTGGGACTCTGGAGCTGGTGTTGGGGCCCCCAGGGGTTGGGCCCCTGGAGCTGGTGTTGGGGCCCCCAGGGGTTGGGCCCCAGGAGCTATGGTTCGGGCGCTCAGGGGTTGGGCCCCTGGAGCTATGGTTCCTGCGCTCAGGGGTTGGGCCTCTGGAGCTGGTATTGGGGCCTCCAGGGGTTGGGCCCGTGGAGCTATGGTTCGGACCCTTAGGGGTTGGGCCCCTGGAGCTTTGGTTATTGCGCTCAGGGGTTGGGCCGCTGGATCTGGTGTTGGGGCGCTCAGGGGTTGGGCCCCTGGAGCTTTTGTTGGGCCCCCAGGGGTTGGGCCTCTGGAGCTATGGTTCGGGCGCTCAGGGGTTGGGCCTCTGGAGCTGGTGTTGGGGCGCTCAGGGGTTGGGCCCCTGGAGCTATGGTTCAGGGCCTCCAGGGGTTGGGCCCCTGGAGCTGGTGTTTTGGCCCCCAGGGTTTGGGCCCCTGTAGCTATGGTTCGGGCGCTCAGGGGTTGGAGCCCTGGAGCTCGTGCTGAGGCCCCCAGGGGTTGGACCCCTGGAGCCATGGTTCGGGAGCTCAGGGGTTGGGCCCCTGGTGCTGGTGTTGGGGCCCGCAGGGGTTGAGCCCCTGACTCTATGGTTCGGGCGCTCAGGGGTTGGGCCCCTGGAGCTGCTGTTGGGGCCCCCAGGGGTTAGGCCCCTGGAGCTATGGTTCGGACGCTCAGGGGTTGGGCCCCTGGAGCTGGTGTTGGGGCCCCCAGGGATTGGGACCCTGGAGCTATGGTTCGGGCGCTCAGGGGTTGAGCCCCTGGAGTTGGTGTTGGGGCCCTCAGGGGTTGGGCCCTTGGAGCTGGTGTTTGAGCCCACAGGGGTTGGGCCCCTGGAGCTATGGTTTGGGATCTCCGGGTTTGGGCCCCTGGAGGTATGGTTCATGGCCTCCTGGGGTTGGGCCCCTGGAGTTATTGTTCGGGCGCTCAGGGGTTGGGCCCCTGGAGCTGGTGTTGAGGCCCCCAGGGGTTAGGCCCCTGGAGCTATGGTTCAGGCGATCAGGGGTTGGGCCCCTGGAGCTGGTGTTGGGGCACCCAGGGGTTGGGCCCCTGGAGCTATGGTTGGGGCGCTCAGGGGTTATGCCCCTGGAGCTGGTGTTGGGGCGCTCAGGGGTTGGGCCCCTGGAGCTTGTGTTGGGGCCCCCAGGGGTTGGGCCCCTGGAGCTGGTGTTGGGGCCCCAAGGGGTTGCGCCCCTGGAGCTATGGTTCGGACGCTCAGGGGTTGGGCCCCTGGAGCTATGGTTCGGGCGCTCAGGGGTTGGGCCTCTGGAGCTGGTGTTGGGGCGCTCAGGGGTTGGGCCCCTGGAGCTATGGTTCAGGACCTCCAGGGGTTGGACCCCTGGAGCTATGGTTCGGGCTCTCAGGGGTTAGTCCCCTGGAGCTGGAGTTGGGGCCCAAAGGGGTTGGGAACCTGTAGCTGGTGTTGGGGCCCCCAGGGGTTGGGCCCCTGGAGCTATGGTTCGGGCGCTCAGCGCTTAGGCCTCTGCAGCTGGTGTTGGGGCGCTCAGGGGCTGGGCCCCTGGAGCTGGTGTTGGGGCCCACAGGGGTTGGGCCCCTGGAGCTTTTTTTGGGGCCCCCAGGGGTTGCGCCCCTGGAGCTAAGGTTCGGGCGCTCAGGGATTGAGCCCCTGGAGCTGGTGTTGGTGTCCCCAGGGGCTGGGCCTCTGGAGCTATGGTTCGGGCGCTCAGGGGTTCGGCCCCTGGAGCTGGTGTTGGGGCGCTCATTGGTTGGGTCCCTGGAGCTGGTGTTGGGGCCCCCAGGGGTTGGGCCCCTGGAGCTATGGTTCGTGCGCTCAGGGGTTGGGCCCCTGGAGCTGGTGTTGGGGCCACCAGGGGTTAGGCCCCTGGAGGTATGGTTCTGGCGCTCAGGGGTTGGGCCCCTGGAGCTATGGTTCGGGCGCTCAGTGGTTGGGCCCCTGGAGCTGGTGTTGGGGCATGGAGGGGTTGGGCCCCTGGAGCTGGTGTTGGGGCGCTCAGGGGTTGGGCCCCTGGAGCTGGTGTTGGGGCCCCCAGGTGTTGGGCTCCTGGAGCTGGTGTTGGGGCGCTGAGGGGTTGGGCCCCTGGAGCTGTGGTTCAGGGCCTTCAGGGGTTGGGACCCTGGAGCTATGGTTCGGGCGCTCAGGGGTTGGGCCTCTGGAGCTGGTGTTGGGGCGCTCAGGGGTTGGGCCTCTGGAGCTGGTGTTTGGGCCCCCAGGGGTTGGGCCCCTGGAGCTGGTGTTCGGGCGCTCAGGGGTTGGGCCCCTGGAGCTATGGTTCAGGGCCTCCAGGGGTTGGGCCCCTGGAGCTATGGTTCGGGCGCTCAGGGGTTGGGCCCCTGGAGCTGGTGTTGGGGCCCCCAGGGGTTGAGACTCTGGAGCTGGTGTTGGGGCCCCCAGGGGTTGGGCCCCTGGAGCTGGTGTTGGGGCCCCCAGGGGTTGGGCCCCAGGAGCTATGGTTCGGGCGCTCAGGGGTTGGGCCCCTGGAGCTATGGTTCCTGCGCTCAGGGGTTGGGCCTCTGGAGCTGGTGTTGGGGCCTCCAGGGGTTGGGCCCGTGGAGCTATGGTTCGGACCCTTAGGGGTTGGGCCCCTGGAGCTTTGGTTATTGCGCTCAGGGGTTGGGCCGCTGGATCTGGTGTTGGGGCGCTCAGGGGTTGGGCCCCTGGAGCTTTTGTTGGGCCCCCAGGGGTTGGGCCTCTGGAGCCATGGTTCGGGCGCTCAGGGGTTGGGCCTCTGGAGCTGGTGTTGGGGCGCTCAGGGGTTGGGCCCCTGGAGCTATGGTTCAGGGCCTCCAGGGGTTGGGCCCCTGGAGCAGGTGTTTTGGCCCCCAGGGTTTGGGCCCCTGTAGCTATGGTTCGGGCGCTCAGGGGTTGGAGCCCTGGAGCTCGTGCTGAGGCCCCCAGGGGTTGGACCCCTGGAGCCATGGTTCGGGAGCTCAGGGGTTGGGCCCCTGGTGCTGGTGTTGGGGCCCGCAGGGGTTGAGCCCCTGACTCTATGGTTCGGGCGCTCAGGGGTTGGGCCCCTGGAGCTGCTGTTGGGGCCCCCAGGGGTTAGGCCCCTGGAGCTATGGTTCGGACGCTCAGGGGTTGGGCCCCTGGAGCTGGTGTTGGGGCCCCCAGGGATTGGGACCCTGGAGCTATGGTTCGGGCGCTCAGGGGTTGAGCCCCTGGAGTTGGTGTTGGGGCCCTCAGGGGTTGGGCCCTTGGAGCTGGTGTTTGAGCCCACAGGGGTTGGGCCCCTGGAGCTATGGTTTGGGATCTCCGGGTTTGGGCCCCTGGAGGTATGGTTCATGGCCTCCTGGGGTTGGGCCCCTGGAGCTATTGTTCGGGCGCTCAGGGGTTGGGCCCCTGGAGCTGGTGTTGAGGCCCCCAGGGGTTAGGCCCCTGGAGCTATGGTTCAGGCGATCAGGGGTTGGGCCCCTGGAGCTGGTGTTGGGGCACCCAGGGGTTGGGCCCCTGGAGCTATGGTTGGGGCGCTCAGGGGTTATGCCCCTGGAGCTGGTGTTGGGGCGCTCAGGGGTTGGGCCCCTGGAGCTTGTGTTGGGGCCCCCAGGGGTTGGGCCCCTGGAGCTGGTGTTGGGGCCCCCAGGGGTTGCGCCCCTGGAGCTATGGTTCGGACGCTCAGGGGTTGGGCCCCTGGAGCTATGGTTCGGGCGCTCAGGGGTTGGGCCTCTGGAGCTGGTGTTGGGGCGCTCAGGGGTTGGGCCCCTGGAGCTATGGTTCAGGACCTCCAGGAGTTGGACCCCTGGAGCTATGGTTCGGGCTCTTAGGGGTTAGGCCCCTGGAGCTGGAGTTGGGGCCCAAAGGGGTTGGGAACCTGTAGCTGG
Source organism: Gopherus flavomarginatus (assembly GCF_025201925.1). Classification (NCBI taxonomy): domain Eukaryota; kingdom Metazoa; phylum Chordata; order Testudines; family Testudinidae; genus Gopherus; species Gopherus flavomarginatus. The sequence goes on from NW_026115146.1 coordinate 72,277, forward strand.
TGTTGGGGCCCCCAGGGGTTGGGCCCCTGGAGCTATGGTTCGGGCGCTCAGCGCTTAGGTCTCTGCAGCTGGTGTTGGGGCGCTCAGGGGCTGGGCCCCTGGAGCTGGTGTTGGGGCCCACAGGGGTTGGGCCCCTGGAGCTGGTGTTGGGGCCCCCAGGGGTTGCGCCCCTGGAGCTAAGGTTCGGGCGCTCAGGGATTGAGCCCCTGGAGCTGGTGTTGGTGTCCCCAGGGGTTGGGCCTCTGGAGCTATGGTTCGGGCGCTCAGGGGTTCGGCCCCTGGAGCTGGTGTTGGGGCGCTCATTGGTTGGGTCCCTGGAGCTGGTGTTGGGGCCCCCAGGGGTTGGGCCCCTGGAGCTATGGTTCGTGCGCTCAGGGGTTGGGCCCCTGGAGCTGGTGTTGGGGCCACCAGGGGTGGGGCCCCTGGAGGTATGGTTCGGGCGCTCAGGGGTTGGGCCCCTGGAGCTATGGTTCGGGCGCTCAGTGGTTGGGCCCCTGGAGCTGGTGTTGGGGCATGGAGGGGTTGGGCCCCTGGAGCTGGTGTTGGGGCGCTCAGGGGTTGGGCCCCTGGAGCTGGTGTTGGGGCCCCCAGGTGTTGGGCTCCTGGAGCTGGTGTTGGGGCGCTGAGGGGTTGGGCCCCTGGAGCTGTGGTTCAGGGCCTTCAGGGGTTGGGCCCCTGGAGCTATGGTTCGGGCGCTCAGGGGTTGGGCCTCTGGAGCTGGTGTTGGGGCGCTCAGGGGTTGGGCATCTGGAGCTGGTGTTTGGGCCCCCAGGGGTTGGGCCCCTGGAGCTGGTGTTCGGGCGCTCAGGGGTTGGGCCCCTGGAGCTATGGGTCAGGGCCTCCAGGGGTTGAGCCCCTGGAGCTGGTGTTGAGGCCCCCAGGGGTTGGGCTACTGGAGCCATGGTTCGGGCGCTCAGGGGTTGGGCCTCTGGTGCTGGTGTTGGGGCCCGCAGGGGTTGAGCCCCTGACTCTATGGTTCGGGCGCTCAGGGGTTGGGCCCCTGGAGCTGCTGTTGGGGCCACCAGGGGTTAGGCCCCTGGAGCTATGGTTCGGACGCTCAGGGGTTGGGCCCCTGGAGCTGGTGTTGGGGACCCCAGGGGTTGGGCCCTTGGAGCTGGTGTTTGGGCCCACAGGGGTTGGGCCCCTGGAGCTATGGTTTGGGCTCTCAGGGGTTGGGCGCCTGGAGGTATGGTTCATGGCCTCCTGGGGTTGGACCCCTGGAGCTATGGTCCGGGCGCTCAGGGGTTGGGCCCCAGGAGCTCGTGTTGGGGCCCCCATGGGTTGGGCCCCTGGAGCTGGTGTTGGGGCCCCCAGGGGTTGCGCCCCTGGAGCTATGGTTCGGGCGCTCAGGGGTTGGGCCCCTGGAGCTATGGTTCGGGCGCTCAGGGGTTGGGCCCCTTTAGCTATGGTTCGGGCGCTCAGGGGTTGGGCTCCTGGAGCTATGGTTCAGGGCCTCCAGGGGTTGGGCCCCTGGAGCTATGGTTCGGGCGCTCAGGGGTTGGGCCTCTGGAGCTGGTGTTGGGGCGCTCAGGGGTTGCGCCTCTGGAGCTGGTGTTGGGGCCCCCAGGGGTTGGGCACCTGGAGCTGGTGTTGCGTCCCACAGGGGTTGGGCCCCTGGAGCTATGGTTCGGGCGCTGACGGCTTGGGCCCCTGGAGCTATGGTTCAGGGCCTCCAGGGGTTGGGCACCTGGAGCTATGGTTCGGGCGCTCAGGGGTTGGGCCCCTGGAGCTATGGTTCAGGGCCTCCAGGGGTTGGGCCCCTGGAGCTATGGTTCGGGCCCCCAGGGGTTGGGCCTCTGGAGCTGGTGTTGGGGCCCTCAGGGGTTGGGCCCCTGGAGCTGTGGTTCGGGCGCTCAGGGGTTGGGTTCCTGGAGCTATGGTTCGGACGCTCAGCTGTTGGGCCCCTGGAGCTATGGTTCGGGCCCCCAGGGGTTGAGCCCCTGGAGCTGGTGTTGGGGCCCCCAGGGGTTGGGCCACTGGAGCTGGTGTTGGGGCCCCCAGGGGTTGGGCACCTGGAGCTATGGTTCGGGCGCTCAGGGGTTGGGCCCCTGGAGCTATGTTTCAGGGCCTGCAGGGGTTGGGCCCCTGGAGCTGGTGTTGGGACCCCCAGCGATTTGGCCCCTGGAGCTGGTGTTGGGGCCCCCAGGGGTTGGGCCCCTGGAGCTATGGTTCGGGCGCTCAGGGGTTGGGCCCCTGGAGCTATGGTTCAGGGCCTCCAGGAGTTGGGCCCCTGGAGCTATGGTTCGGGCCCCCAGGGGTTGGGCCCCTGGAGCTGGTGTTGGGGCCCTCAGGGGTTGGGCCCCTGGAGCTGTGGTTCGGGCGCTCAGGGGTTGGGCCCCTGGAGCTATGGTTCGGACGCTCAGCTGTTGGGCCCCTGGAGCTATGGTTCGGGCCCCCAGGGTTTGAGCCCCTGGAGCTGGTGTTGGGGCCCCCAGGGGTTGGGCCCCTGGAGCTGGTGTTGGGGCCCCCAGGGGTTGGGCCCCTGGAGCTATGGTTCGGGCGCTCAGCGCTTAGGCCTCTGCAGCTGGTGTTGGGGCGCTCAGGGGCTGGGCCCCTGGAGCTGGTGTTGGGGCCCACAGGGGTTGGGCCCCTGGAGCTGGTGTTGGGGCCCCCAGGGGTTGCGCCCCTGGAGCTAAGGTTCGGGCGCTCAGGGATTGAGCCCCTGGAGCTGGTGTTGGTGTCCCCAGGGGTTGGGCCTCTGGAGCTATGGTTCGGGCGCTCAGGGGTTCGGCCCCTGGAGCTGGTGTTGGGGCGCTCATTGGTTGGGTCCCTGGAGCTGGTGTTGGGGCCCCCAGGGGTTGGGCCCCTGGAGCTATGGTTCGTGCGCTCAGGGGTTGGGCCCCTGGAGCTGGTGTTGGGGCCACCAGGGGTGGGGCCCCTGGAGGTATGGTTCGGGCGCTCAGGGGTTGGGCCCCTGGAGCTATGGTTCGGGCGCTCAGTGGTTGGGCCCCTGGAGCTGGTGTTGGGGCATGGAGGGGTTGGGCCCCTGGAGCTGGTGTTGGGGCGCTCAGGGGTTGGGCCCCTGGAGCTGGTGTTGGGGCCCCCAGGTGTTGGACTCCTGGAGCTGGTGTTGGGGCGCTGAGGGGTTGGGCCCCTGGAGCTGTGGTTCAGGGCCTTCAGGGGTTGGGCCCCTGGAGCTATGGTTCGGGCGCTCAGGGGTTGGGCCTCTGGAGCTGGTGTTGGGGCGCTCAGGGGTTGGGCCTCTGGAGCTGGTGTTTGGGCCCCCAGGGGTTGGGCCCCTGGAGCTGGTGTTCGGGCGCTCAGGGGTTGGGCCCCTGGAGCTATGGGTCAGGGCCTCCAGGGGTTGAGCCCCTGGAGCTGGTGT